>NC_082401.1:5736919-5796919 GCF_031168955.1 Gadus macrocephalus
AGCGGCATGCTATTTTTCCAGCACGTATAAACAGTTTTATCGATGTCTCCATTTTTTTTCATACAACAGGAAATCTTGTAATACTTGTCGTTTTTAATGGGTTAAGATGGATAACAAGCACAGAATACAGAGCAAAGGGGGTTATTGCAACTGACAGAAAGACGACAAGCAGGGGGGAGAGAGAGAGAGAGCGAGACAGAGAGACAGAGAGAGAGAGAAAGAATGAAGGAGAGATTGGCTATATGATAGGGACCGAGGGCAGGCTCTCCCTTCAAGCTCTGTGGTTGTGGGAGTCTGCTCATGGTGAGCGAGGGACTGTTGAAGGGAGCAGGACCACAGCCGCTTGGACCGGCTGCTAGCTTTGGCCGGTACGGCCCGGCTCTCTGGTTTGGCGCGGCTCTGCTCCTCCAAACAGGCCCACGTCATCATCATCAACACTCGTAGTTTTCGAGGCCCTGAACCACACCAGCACCTCCCCCTCCACCCCATCCTCACTCATGGCACCACAGAATCCACACCTCCTCCAACTGTAGTGGTGAAAAATCTGCACCCATCAAAGCTGCCTTTGAACCCCCTCTAGCGCCTCCCTCCCATCTCCTCCCAGCGTGTTTGTCATTTAGTTTTTCATTCACCTCAGCGCCGGCCGTGATTGAAAACCTTTAAGCCTCGGGCGGTTCATGACATTGGTGTGGAAATTATGGTCACCAGAGATAAAAACCCAAGGAACTGTAATTAACATTGAGGGTCTTTTATGAGGACATGTTCAGACATAGATTGCTAATGCCTGCAAGTTTATTACCAATGACAGACAAAAGCTTAATTCCGGTGCAATTAGTATTCCGTGTTCTACGGCTCATGTTCATTTGGTATTTTTTTAATTCAAGTCATCGCTCACTGATTCCCAGGCTCTGGCCGTTGTTGCTGAAGATCCAAACGCTGCTGGATGAAAACCCCCACTAATGCAGCCGGCTCAGAGAAATAATAGTTTCTTATGAGCTGACGAAATTGCAGTGTAAAAAGAGAAGATTAACACTTCTTTTTACAAGAAGTGACAGGGCCCCTATACAAATTCAAAGAACACACAAAAGAAGGGGGAACATTTCCAGTCAAATTAACTCATGATCCCATGCACCTCTCTATATTTAAGACTGTCTTGGCTCCCTGGGCCGCCCCAGAGGGGAGGACCAGGGAGGACGTGGGGGGCTATTGGATAACAATGAGCTTTTGGAGTCAAACATCATGAAGATGTTCACACACAAAACACCATAAGATCATCAGTTTGGAAGAGAGCCTTGTAAGTGAACTTGAATAAGTTAGCCGTTGCCATGACGGCAACGCTAACAACAGTTGGAGCCTTTTTCGTCGGCGTTTGGCTTTTGTTTCCCAGACCAGGCCCTTTAGTTTCAATAAGAGACTGTGGCATGCTGGGGTCGGTCATGACTCATTCTATTAATGTGGCCCCTATTTATTTGCAGAACTGGACCCTGTCAGAATCTATGAATATATTGCAGGTCTCTCTCTCTCTCTCTCTCTCTCTCTCTCTCTCTCTCTCTCTCTCTCTCTCTCTCTCTCTCTCTCTCTCTCTCTCTCTCTCTCTCTCTCTCTCTCTCTCTCTATCTCTCTCTCTCTCTGTCTCATTTACACTAAAGAAATCAGCAACAGGTGTATATTGTCAACCTCAGGTGATGTGGACGATGACGTTGGTGGCAGTTGAAAAAGAAAAGTGAGGCAAAGTTTCAACATCACAAAAGGTGCTAACGCAGTGGCTGGGCAACTTTCGCTGAAGGCTCCATGGTTTGTTTCCCATTTTGGCGGAGGAACGAGCGACCATCGTGATCACACCGAGGGGCGTTGTCGTTCACGAATGAATGACAGCTTCTGGACGGCTTCATTAAGACCGCAGATGGTGGCATGGGGGGCGGGGGGGCAGAGAGAGGAACAAACGTAATGCCGGCAATATGTGAGGGAGGCCGCAGGACCTTTTCACAGCTTGTGCGCCTGGCCTACGTCCAAGCATCCTGGCTGGGTCCAAGCATCCTGGCCCCCCGTTCTTTATTATAAATGATGGCTTTGTTTGAGTTTGCCTAGCTCCTGCAGGTGATCTCCATTGTAGCCAAGTCTCGTCACTGCTGAGTAGAGCACTCTACTACCATCTGCAGGCGGGGAGGTGTAACAGTGCTGTGAATGTGTTGTGTTATGCAAAGGCCTAGTAAATGGTAAATGGACTGCATTTTTATAGTGCTTTTTTAACCAGTGGCCTGATTTGCTGTACAAAATTCACACACCAACGGCGGTGTCAACCACGCAGAGCGACAGCCAGCTCGTCAGGAGCAGGGGATCGAACAAGCAGCCTTCCAGCCAACCCGCTTTGCCTCCTGAGCCACATGATGCTGCCCTGGTGTTTGGGAAACCTGAGCACCTTGTTTTTGCTTGACTTTTATCTCAGTGTTTCGGAAGCTAACTGCTCAGAAGTTGATCTCAGTCATCGTTCCCGACGTGGTGATTGACTCCTGAGGCTGTGGAGGGAGTGGCCGGTGATCAGACAGTAGTTATCAACACATAAACATGAAAGAGACTTGAGAGTCTCCTGAATTCTACTAAAACGGCAATGTTGATTAAAAATGTGTGTTAGGGGTTGAGGATGGTCCAAAAGGAGCTGAAATAAAAAAATTAAGCTGTTCCAAAAACTGAAATGAAAAGGTACTGAAAGAGAGACCATAAGATAAAAACATGAGGCATAATGTTAAGATGCAAATGAGGGACACAGCTAGCAGTGGATGTAAAACAAAGTGTTACATTTTAAGCTTCACCAATATCGTTCAGCCCACAATCCTCATCTTTCAGCCAATATTTATAGGGCTGCTTTTGAGTGCACATTAACACACACACATACACACACCCATTCACACACACTGGCCTGTGCATGCACACGCACAAGCTGTTATCAATGAAGGTGAGGATGAGTAAGCGAACACATGGAGTTTGAGTAGGATCCATTTTGACACATCCCATAACCTTCACAGCATCCATAGCAGGGTAATAACATTGACAGAAGGACAACCCTTTAAGAGAAGAGTGAAATAATCAGACAAACATGGAAGGCAGCTTTCCCAGTAGCGGAATTGCACGAGATAAGAGAATGATGTGTCTGAATTAATTACTGCAAGAGGAAGTTGTACAGATGACCAAAACACATGTTAAAAGGAGTCTGCAGATTTGTGTTCCCTTCTGGTTTTAAATGAACACAGTCTTATGTTTAACAACATTATCCATAAGTTTGCAGAAAGAAATGTTTTTTCCCCATGAGTATCAGAAAAAAAAGGTTGCAGTTAGTCACCAGTGTCCCGTTGTAGTAAAGGATTGACATAAACGTGTTGTCGCTCAATATATTTCTGTCCTGTGTTTAACTACGACTACAGATGCTCGGAAATGCTATGATTATGGTAGGGGCCCCAGGGCCAAAGGCCATGTCCACTAAATATGTCGTAGAAAATGCCAACCACATGCTGACCACAGTGGGTCTGACAGCTGGACTGGGTCTTGGGTCCAGACTATTCCGGCCCAGGACTTTCGTCGGCGGTTATAAATGACCTGTGGTGTTCATATCCACACATGCATCTCTCCAGTTCCATCCATTATGCTCCAGATCTGTTCCCATATTTCACGAATGTCTCTCCCAATGGAATATGGAGCAAACCTAAAACTGCACAGAAAGAGAGACAAGAACACAAAGGATTGATAAAGCTCTTTCTTTAATCCTCTCATTATGCTTTTTCTCTCATTATCCTCCCTGACTCATTTCATTTTTTCGCAAATATTTTGCAGAATATACGCCGCAGCCGTATCAATTTATTTTCCTGTGCAGAGGCACATCTGTTCTCTGTGCCATTACGACCTGGCAGCGTGTAGTGCTTGTCCACAGTGAGTTTTCTCCAAGCAGATTCGTTGCCCCGCCTAATGATAGCCTTGAAATACAAAAGGCTGAAATGGAAATTTGTGGAGGCGAATCCCCGTCGAGGGATCCGATAGCTGGCCCAAATCAATACCATCTTTCGTTATTTTATGACTTTATTGGACTTGAAGCCTAGGTTACACTTTAACATTCCTGTCGACTTGTGGGGAGTTTAGGATCACTGGTGTATGGGATCAGGTCTACTTCACCAGGCAACACGTTCAAAGCGCTTGGACTGCATGCTTTTCAAGTGTTTCTCTGCTCAACCCAAAGCAGCTTACTCTCCCGGATGTCCTTGTTCACTTCCTGATGGCTTTTCTCATTTCACAGTCTCCCTACCCGCTCCCTCAGACCCAGCCATCCACCGTCAGCACCCCCCCCCCCCCATACCCCCCCCCCCCCTTCTCCTCCTCCGACACCACCTCTCCTCCCACTCTCCTTCCCCGCTCTACATCCCCACCCTTATACCTCCACAGACCTGAGCTCAGTGTTCCAGCCTGCTGATTAAGTTCGCTCAGCCTCGGGGAGCATCTCATACTGGGGGGGGCAATGGTACCACAACATGGCCTAGCCGCTTCTTTCTAATGAGTTCCAGCCGCTTGGACCTGCTGGCTAAGTAAGCCCCGCTGTGATTGGCAGCTGCTTATGAGGACAAGCAGTCTGTAGGACAGAATAATTCCAAGGCCAGTAAGTGAATGAACAAGGCGGAATGTTCTCTGTGACAGTCAAATTAGGAGAAGCAAGGTCATACTTAGCTGCCAGGAAATCAGCTGAAGAGGAACTTTGATGTGGAAGAATTTGGCTAAGGTAGAGCATTAAAAAAGCGATTTTTGTTTGGCTGCAACACTGGTAACAGACATGCCTTCTCTGGTCTCATCTAATCAAGCCTTGGTGTTCTCAATACAAACACAGGCTACTTCTCTCACACAGCCTCCCGATACATGATAACTTTTGTCGTTTCCACTTGTGTTCTTCTTGAGACATTTGAAGAACTTCAAGTTGCAAAACAATCTTTTGAAGTCTTAGACATGAAAAGATTTCACAGGCATTAACTCCATCAATGGCCACGGACTGTCTCGGACTGCGGGATGTAACTGATGTTAGATAAGCGCAGCTAACCTTTGACCCTCTGTATTGCTCCTCCCGCACTGTGTAGGCATGTTTATAGTTGATAACAGAGGATTTACTCCACTGCCAATCGGACTCACAGAGGGATGCCAGTCCGGCATAGAGGTCGTGTTCAGAGAGAGCTCCACAGTGCTGCCAACAAATCTTGCCGTCCAGCCGTCTGCATGTTAAATGTAATATATGTAACTACCATTGGAAGGTTTTTACAGTTTAAAGTATAGAAAAATAGTACAAATCAAATACACATATATACATGTCCTTTTTATGGGACTTTCCCTAGGTTGGTTTGCAAGCTTATATTGAAGTGTCCTAATTGACTCATTCATGTATCAATCCATTGAATGATCATTTAAAATACTGTGCATTTGGTAGTCCCATATATTTGAACATGCTTTACTCTATTGTCTGGTGTCTCATCATCCCAGGCTACAGTGGGGCGGGGAGGGGGTTGAGGAGCTGTCATGTCCACCTTGTATAGGGAAATTGAGCCGATGGGGTCCCAGATCGGACATGCCCAGTAGACTTGCACTGACTGGACCTCCACTGCGGGCCATAATAGAAAATCAATTCTATTTTTGTTTCACAGGTAGGAGGGCTTAAAGAATAAATTACCCAAATAGGATGTTTCGGAAAAGGACGAGAGGGAGCAAGCAGGAGAGAGTAGAGGGAGAGAGGGAGTGCGGCGGGAACGCTGTCCTCTTTGCTTATGCTCTGTCGTCTTCCGGTGCTCCCCGGTTGATGTAAAACCAATACCATTATCCAGTTTAGATCCGCTACAGAGTGCTCCCGCTCTGTTGGAAAATAGCAGAAAAAGGGGCTGCATCATCGACGTGTGGAACTCCTTAATGAGATTCCTCGGGGCTCGCTTTCCAATTGCTAGGATTTCTCGAATTTGTAGGCATTAGGTTCCTTTCCTCTGACCAATGGGTCCCGTGGGGTAGGACAAATGATTCCACACTTAAACACCCCAGTGCTCACTCCGGGACACTCTATCTACGCCACGTTTCCAATGGAAAGACAGAGAGAAAGAGAGTTAGAGGAAGAGAAGAGAGAGAGAAACAGATGTGGCCCTGCAGTCCCCCAAAGGGTCAACCCTGAATGCACTGCCTTACGGTGTATATATATATATATATATACACACATGGATATAATATTTGTAGGAAATGTTGGAAATATAAACAACAACAACAATATGATGTTTTGAAGGCTGCTTGCAAATAGAAGTTCAGGGTAAGCAACATGTAAAGTCTTTGTACGTTTGGTGGTGCAAGAAACCATCCTGATCATGTGACCTCACATTCTGTTTCGATACACGGATTAGTCTGGACCTCTAGCCGCCCACATAGATTTCCAGGAAATACTATGCAATTGGGGCCAATCAGGGACTGTGTCGAAGTTGAAGGAGTAACCGAGCCATCAGGGACTTTGACGTAGTTGATGGGGTAACCAAGCCATCAGGGACTGTGCTTTAGTTGATGACTTAAAACATGGGCTGCCGCTGGCAAAACAGTTATGGCGTCTCCGGAAACAGCGAGCTGCAACATATATCTTACTACTATAATAGCATGCCTGTCGCACCAGTTACGCAAGTTAGTCATGTGCGCATGTGCCAAGCTGCCTGCAGCTCACACACACACACAGCATGCACGAACGCATACATCCACCGCAAGCACACACATGCACATGGTATACACACACCGCATGAACATACAAGGAAACCCACACACACACACACACACACATGCACGCGCACACACCACACGTCAGGACAAAGGCAGCAACACATTCGCCCAGGAAAGACGTTATGTTTTCAAACATAACTGCTCCGCCATCAACAAACGCACAGGTAAGAACACACACGCACATGCAAACACCGCAGCGACACTCGCCCAGGTAAGACGTTATGTTTTTAAACATAACGGCTCCGCCATCGACACACATGCCCTGGTAAGAACACACATGCACACACCGCAGCGACACACGCCAAGGTAAGACGTTATGTTTACATAACATAACGGCTCCGCCATCGTCAAACTCTCCCAGGTAAGCGATAAAAGAAGGAAAGAGACAATATCTCACCTCGACAAGCAACGGCGGGTCGTTCATTTTGTCATATAAAAAACTTTAAATCAAGCATCGCGCCGACCGGCATATCAACACACAAGTCAAGTGAACTTAAAGAGACAGTGTCCCTATAACACAACGAAAACATGTCAATAACACAGTATGGTGAATTATGTCTAAAGAGTCCAACACAAGACTACACTTTGTTGCTCAAATGTAATAATATTCTCTCTTGTCTTGCGATATTGATATCCCCCTTCCCCCCTGCGGACTGTTTTAGTTGTTATATTTTTTAATTATGTTTTGTGTGTATGATATGTGTGATTGTAGACTACTGCTGACTGTCTTGGCCAGGACACTGGAAGAGATGTTTAATCTCAATGATGATTATTATTTTCAACTAACCAATAGTAGTTGACTTGCATTTTTAAATGTCAATCCACTTGCATAACAGTTAAAGCTATTTGATGCTTGATTTGCATGCGTAGTATACACTTTCCATTGAACAATTACTTGACTAATTTTATAATGGAATCAAATGCTCACACATTAGCTGCTTTCAGACACACGTGTAAGTCCTGATATTCTCCTGATGGGCCGTATGTGTGAATAACATAACCTGACATTTGTACCCTGAAAATCTCCTAGATAATTCTACCCCTGAGGTAGTATTTTCTCTGTAGGAAATGTAAATGCCTTACATGTGAATGATGAGTAGAAAGTCGCTTCTGCATGTCATTGAGTGGCCCCCTTAATGATACTCAGCCTGTTGCCTTTTGTTCGCTGAATGTTAAAAAAAAAAATTGAAATGTTGGCGCTGCTTTAAGAGTCGTTTGGGGTGAACAAATGTTCACCCCATGTTTGCCCAAGAAGCATCTTGGGCAACATAGTAGCATCTTGAGCGACCTGTAACTGTATTCTGCATATGTCGATTTAATAAATAGTTCTCATAAATTGAATCCTGAATGAAACTGTAATGTTTACAATACGATAATGTTTCAATGTTTAACAGATATGGGTAGAGTTGGATTGAATGGTGGTGCTATCCACCAAGACATATAATAATAATAATAATACATTTAATTTAGAGGCGCCTTTCAAGACACCCAAGGTCACCTTACAGAGCATATAGTCATCATTCAAAACTATGTAAAACAGACTAGGAATAAAAGGAAAACAGAGGTTAAACATGAAGAATAATAATAATTAATAACACTCAAAGACGCCTAAAGTGAAGGGGGGACCTCACTAACCACCACCAATATGTAGCACCCACTTGGGTGCTACACATATGTGCCCACATATGTGCATGCAGGAAGATAATTTGATACACAAGGGACTAGCTGGTAAATATGTTAATGGGTAATATCTATACATTCTCTGTCCCTGTGAATAGAACAAAAAATAAATTCTCGTCAAACCTTGGTCTATGAATTACACAACAAGTAAATAACTGGAACCTATTTTGCTCCCAGCTAATGCAGTTCAATTGATTCTTCAAGCTCAAAGACCTGCCTCTTCCCTCCCCTTCCCCTTTCTCCCACTTATCCCGGGCGATTGGGTGGATCTTTTGTGTGTTCGTGTGGGAACACAATGCAGGGTTTAACGTGACTGAACTTGGGGTTGAAATCTGGATGCATCTTGAACCAACCCAATTAACCAAGAGTCAATGGAGAGCAAATGAAAAAGCCCCCTGTCCCGTCCCCCACACACTAGGCGCCAAACCAAACCCAAATGCCAACGGAATCAAGACGTCGGAGAGGCCAAACACAAAAGCACAAGCTCCCCTTCTTCGTTTACCGAGGTCCTCCCCTGACCCCCCCTGATTAGAGCCGGAGAGGGAGATTATTTAGACCCCTTCTCTTTCAGGGAAAAGAGAAGAGAAGCCGGCACATTCAAAACGGGGCAAAGGAACCAAGGAAAAAAATGGCCGACACGGAGGTGAGAACCATTGAAACCGCTCAGCGAGGTGTGAAGGGCCTGCCTCCTACAGACAACACCCACAGTGGGAGAGGAAATCTAAATGAAAATGGAGGAGTGGGGGGAAGAAGGGCATGATAGTCAGGTTTAAGAAAGACAGGAAAATGTCTTCCTCCCATTTGTATGTACCTTCCCAGCTTCCCACCCAGTGTCTGGAGCTCTCCCATCGTAGCAAGTTGTGGTTCGGAGGGTTCACACAAAGCAGACAGTTTATTTTCATGAAATACACATGTATTCTTTCCCATCATGCTCCCTCATTCCGCCGTGTTGTCGAGGACAAATACCTTCTCCTAAGAATCCCAGGTTTCTTAAAAAATGTTGAGAATGTGCAGAAGAAACTCATTCAATTCAATGGTAATGCACTCGTGTGTGACGGCATGTATTGCCATATATTATATCCTTCTGTGGAAAGCGTGCTGCTAAATACACTGTTTTTTCTCTCAAGCAGTCAGGCTCCTGGAGGAATCCACTACCCCCAAACCAACCCCCAGCACACTACAAAAACAGATTATTTTAATGCATATTTCTGTAATTTGCACAGCATTTTTGCACTAGAATCAACCATGGCTGGTACCACTACTTACTTATTTTTACATATTATTTTCTTATCTTATTTATTTTATCTTGAATTGTTGCTGCTATTTGGCTGTTGAGGAACAAAGCCTAATAATTACTCTTTTGTACTTGTAGAATAAGATAATATACAAGTTATTGTGATTCTGATTCCGATTCTGATTCTAGAAATCTGGATGTCATTAAAACAAACATAAGTTAATTCTAGCATAAACAGTGTTTTTTCAAACAGTGATTATCCAAGTCTGCCTGAAGTGTAGCTTCTAGTTGAAGGACTCTTGACCTTTTTTCCAAACAGTTACACAAGTGGGTGGCTAGTCTCCGGATGTATAACGCCTCAGTGCCCACACCGCATTCTCTCCTTTTGCAAATTGGCTCTCTATTCTCATGTAACCGGCGTTATTTCATGTCTCTGCCTCTACTAATTTAGCTGCTTTATAGCGAGTTTCTAGGTTAAGGGTCCCCTGCCTGTGCTATGCCGGACCTTCAGTCGGAGGGAACCGCCCTCCATTCGAGCCGTCCGAGGCCCCGCAGAGACACATTTCACCGGGCAAAGCCCTCTCCTGGCAGCCTGCGAAGCACAGAGCCGGCTAAACTAATTACTGCCCACCCCATCTCCCTCTCCCTCTCCCTCTCCCTCTGTAAGCCAGGAGCTTAGTGAGCACAATGGAGCCTTTAGCCGAGTGGCGGTCCGCTTTTAGCTCCGCCCTTTGGAATCAGGAGGAAGGACAAAAGGGCCTCCATTAGCGTAATTAAAGGGAAATGAAATGCACTCTTGTTCTGTATCTGTAGTAAGTTGTTTGGTGTTTTTTTTCCTCATAGTTTTGTCTTTTTTTGTACGGAAGAGGGGATTTTTGGATGCATTTAGCCTTTGTGTGGAACTTGGTGGATAATGAAAAAGCCCTGTGGCTTGGGAGCCATATCTGATGAGGGCTCCTCCACTGTTAGTTCCACTTTTTTTATTACCAACATTTAATTTTTTGAAGGAAATGGAAAACACTGTTTCTATGGAAACAAGCTTCGGCAGTACTTCATGAGAGAAATTTGTCACTTAAAAAATTTGTGCTCTATTTTAGGTCTGCAAAAAACGTTTGGCCATGGTAACAATACTAGAACTCTAGTGATGTAAGGCTTCCAGGACATAACAACCACAAAAATGACAAAAGCGTGCCTGTTTTTTCCAACATCATACTGTATTTTTACTGCTCAGATATAATTGTGTGTACATTTTTCCAAAAACATTTAAATTGAGACAAATTGCATGTGTTCTTTGTCACTATTGGTGGCAAGTCTGTTCAGTATTTATTTGTTTCTTACAAGGAACATCACCTTGTAGCCTAGACAAGAATGAAACAGGAATATACTCAACAAATTGTGGAAGAAAACAAGCAAAATCATAATGTTAATAATATCAACATTGTTAGACCTTTAACTCTGACAGGGGTTGATGGTGGTCTTAACTCCAGGGAGCCTGACTTGACCTGAGTGATGGCTACCCCCCCTTACTGTCTCTCAGATCTCCAACTGTGGCCCTGAAACCGAATCCTGCAGCCCCTTGGATGGTGGAGCCATGGCGGGGGTCGAGGGGTGGAGAGGGTGGGGTGGGGGAGCATGCTCATGTCATGCAGGTGTGAAACGAGTGGCACCGCGTGGGTGATTTGAAGCTGTGGAGGGGAGTTCCTCCGAGGCCCTGTGGTCTCTCGCTGGTGTCCCGTTACTGATGGGAGTCACTCAGTTTAAATGTGTTGATGTTGGGTCGCGAGCTGCGTGACCTGTCACCACGGACTGCTGCTTAGCGGGGAAGTATAGTGCCGTGCTCCGGCTGGGCCCGGGGTCTTGCTCAGGGAAATTGGGTTCTCGTTACAGAATGTGATCTATTATTATTATATGGTATTATTATTTCCCCCATGTCAGGCATCTTGAGGAAAGACCCTACGAGACTTGTTAGCGGGTAGTTAAAATAATGTTACACAGCAGATTACTAATTTCTGCTGATTTGGAAGTTACCAGGGATTTTAATGATAACATGATACAGCATAAACAACTGCATACTGCAAAAGGCTAGGGTTTAGGATTTATCTATGTAATAGATCTATATCTTATAAAAGAAAGATGTGTTTTTTAAAAAACGTAATATTTGTGTAAAGGTTACAAATGAACTCATAACAAAGAAATAATAGTTGATTCCCATTCAATCCAATTAATGATTTCCTAGTTGTTGAAACATTGTTTTTTGTTCACATTGTGTATTCATTTTATACATTTTTCCGCACCATATGTGAAATGACGAGGGTAAATCCAAATTACAGCCAAATTAACAACGCAGTCATCACTGTCTATGAATCACTATTTGCGTTGCGGTTTCATCATCACGGGGCGGAGGAGCTGTTGATGACAGCTCCTCCCGCCCCGGCGTCAGCTGTGTTGTGTCTCATGTTCCTCCCGTCCACCCAAGGGGGGGGGGGGGGGGCGCCACCTGGATATCCATCAGCACCCAGGACCCCCCCCACATACACACAGACACACCAATTCGGTCTCTCTTTCTTTCTCGTCCTTTCCTCTCGGGCCCATGGTCGTGGTCTGTGTGAGGCTGCTTGGACTGCCCCCAAACAGACTGGGCTGTCTTCATCTACCCAATCCTCCTCCTTCCCCCCACGCTGGCTCTCACCCCTATCACTCACCACCCTCACCCCCCACCACCACCCCAGCCTTCTGCCTCCACCTCCACCTCCAGTCCCTGGATGCTAAACAAGGGCTTCATGTTAATGGTCTTGTTGAGAGGGAGCTGAAGGCGTGAACTAACAGGGGGGCTGCCTGGGAGAATGTGTGGGCTTTCCGCTTCTCCCAGCGCAGGGCCCCTGACACAGGGGCCGGGCCACAGGGCTGGAGGGGAGGATGGATGGATGGATGGAGGGGCGGGCACACTGTAAGTGCTCCGTGTCCCTCGCGCCCCCATCTGTCTCAATGCAGTGGGTGCCTGTTCAATTAAGAGGTTTGGTACGTGAGATAATGAAAATGTATGCGAGCGTGGAGACGTTTAGCACCGGACCGGGCAACCTTTACTTTCATTCATCAATATCCATTTACCGAGCTGTTCTCATCGGCAGGCCCGGGCGAGCGTGGCAACATGGTGGATTTCCTTCAGTCACAAAAAAATGTGTTTGTATAAAGGATCAGGTTTTTGGACTGTGCTCACGGTAATGAGAGAGATGTAATGTTAATTAGAAAAACCTTTCATATGCCACTTGGTGGGCTCATTGAAGCAATGTATTATGTTACTGTAAGTGCAGTTTGTATGCGAATGTCACTGCCGCTACTTAGGAGCAATGCCCCTAATGCAACAGGAAGTTGTGCTTAGGTTACACTATTTTATGCCATGCTGTGTTGTGTATTATGCTATGATGAGTGTGGTTAACGTTACTAAATCGAGTCACTGTGGATCACTAAAAAAAGTGATGGCCTTGTTATGTCAATGCATTACCTTGTTTCATGTTATGTTTGAAGCTTCTTGTGTGTAATGATATTTACAGTAACATTTACATTTACATTTAAGGCATTTAGCAGACACTTTTATCCAAAGCAACTTACAATAAGTACATTTTTCCGGATGTTCATAGAAGAGCAAGCACTAACATCGCTAGGTTACCCATTCCCCCTATACAACAAAGATGGCTAGGATAAGATTCTACACAACTCAGTACTATAACTAAGTACAACACACAATAAGTGCGTACATTAAGTTCCAGGCCGTACAACGTACAATAAGGAGGAGGGGGTGGCTATGCAGAGTTGAGGTAAACTCTGAACAGGTGTCTTTTTCTGTAGCTGGTGAGTGACTCTGCGGTCCTTACATCGGCAGGGAGCTCGTTCCACCACTGTGGTGCCAAAACAGAGAAGAGATGTGACTTTGAGGATCGACTGTTGCTTGCTCTTAGCGATGGCGGTCAATGTTTCATGACACCACACCATGATACCTTACATAACCTTATCTTACCTACATAATGTCATGTTACATCATATCCAGTTAACGGGTCGTTTGACAGGTCTATTTTCCCCAAAATATCTCTTGACCACTATCGATGTTCGTAACAGATTGTTTCTATTGAGACTCTGTGAGGTTTTCTTAGCTACATCTCAACACAGTCTTACGGTCATCAGTAAGGGAGGAGAGACAGAAAAACAATCTTCTTCCATGTCCTTCCCTACAATTGCAACCTTGCCCAATTGCAACCTTGCCCAATCATTGAAATGGACAAATGCAGATTTCCAAGGAATAAGACACGCTACTGCATGTCAACCTTGGGGAGTAAAGAAGTAAAGAAAAAATACGAAAAAGGGTTTATCTAGCAAACCCAGGAGTAGGGACGGTTGTGAAAAAACCTTCAGAAAACACAATGTGTTTTTCCTCTGTGACACTTTCAGTGAAAAAAGGTTAGTTGTTTAAATATACATTTGTATCTACATGAGAGAAATTCTCACGTCGTCAACTTCTGCCACCTAGTGGGGACCAATCTCATCATCCGTTCATTTCCCCCGCTCTATACACCTGCCGGCAATCTTCATCAGGTCACAGTATACAAATATATGGTTCTCCAGACAATCATCGATAGATCATTGTTTCACTCCTGGCCCCTCCTCGTGTTAAGATTGTTGGAAATAGTTTTCTGTCGCTTTCGCTAAACCTTCTTCTCCCTGTGTCTGCCAACCCTCCTGTTGTCGAACCCTCGCCTGTCCGACTACCCTCCTGTTGCCGACCCCTCGCCTGTCCGACTACCCTCCTGTTGTCGAACCCTCGCCTGTCCGACTACCCTCCTGTTGTTGAACCCTCGCCTGTCCGACTACCCTCCTGTTGTCGAACCCTCGCCTGTCCGACTACCCTCCTGTTGTTGAACCCTCGCCTGTCCGACTACCCTCCTGTTGTCGAAACCCTCGCCTGTCCGACTACCCTCCTGTTGTCGAACCCTCGCCTGTCCGACTACCCTCCTGTTGCTGAAGCCTCGCCTGTCCGACTACCCTCCTGTTGTTGAACCCTCGCCTGTCCGACTACCCTCCTGTTGTTGAAACCCTCGCCTGTCCGACTACCCTTCTGTTTTCGAACCCTCGCCTGTCCGACTACCCTCCTGTTGTCAAACCCCGCCTGTCAGACTACCCTCCTTTTGCAATGCAATGCAAATGCAATCCAGAATCATGCTAACATTTGAAAAAAATTATATATTTAAACCTTGAGTTACAGTTGCTGCAGTTCCTACCCTAGGGTCATTTTGGGCACCTAAGAGCACTAGTGAATGAAGAGCTGTTTCTCCCTCTCCCTTCTGCCTTTCTCGATCTCTTTGTACCTTTGGAAGCCAGTTGCAGTGCCCCACTACAGACTGAATGGGCCGCACATCAGAATCTGTGTTTGATTGCAGGACGTTGACAATGGAGACGAATGTGTGGCTTTGGACCAGCTAAATGGATGAATTACTGTCAGGATTAATTTGCTATATTTGAATTCCATCTCGTGTTTGTGGATGTCTTTTAGTAATTAATGGCAAAAATGTATTATGACAAAATCCTCTTCCTGGCATGTCTAAGAGGTGAAAGCCACTTCTGCTGCCTGGTAAAAAAATTAGGCAAATATGTGTGTTAAAAAGGATGGGGGTCCGTATTTGAAATGTTATTTTGGTCCCTCCCTCCCTTACTCCTAGTCTCTCTCTCTCTCTCTCTCTCTCTCTCTCTCTCTTTCTCTCTCTCTCTATCTCTCTCTCTCTCTCTCTCTCTCTCTCTCTTTCTCTCTCTCTCTCTCTCTCTCTCTCTCTCTCTGTGACTGGGGACTGTTGAATGGTCTTTGAAGCCCAGAGAGGCACTCCAGTCGTCACTCAGACCAGGAAGTGTGCCACTCTGGTGGTCGAGCGATCTGCTCCCTTCTTTCTCCACGCAATCCATCCCCTCACCCCACCCTCAGTCCCCTATCAGCAGTGGTACTCGTTGCCAGGGAGCCAGCAATGCTCCCTCTTCACCCTGGTGTATTTAGAGCCTGACTGTCTTATGCTGGCTGACTAGCTGGCAGTGACTGGCCGGCCAGGAGGATGTGGTGGTTGGCTGACTGACTGGCGGCTTGGCGAGCTTGCTAGCTGACTGTCTGGATGGTCTATCTATTTGGTGTGAAGGTTGCGCTATCTAACACCTGCAGGGGATCCTGTTAACTCTTGATAATGACACTTTGTCTCGATGTGTCCCCTATAAAACATCTTCAGGATACTTGAGAAAGTTACTTCACTGAAATTACTGCATAGCTTCTCATAATTGATCTACATTCATGACTTTTGTGAGTTTAATCTGTAAATGGTGTTGTCATACTTTAATTATTAACCATGTTAGGCTCTTAGTTGTTGTGCTTTGTGTGGCTGTGGGCAATGTTAAGTTCCACAGCTACAATATGAGTTCATGTTATTTACTTCTGTTGCTTCTGAGTTTCTGGCGCTGTAAGGAGTTTGATTGATTTTTACCGTTGATTCATCTTAGGAGAAAATACTTGCAGTCTTAAAGAAATCCATTTAGCTTCTTATGACTTCTTTTTAAGATGTACTAATAATAATAATAATTTCTAAATTGCAAAATGGGCCTTTCATGTTTCGAGATGAGCAGGCACTTGTGTATTTATAAATTAACCAATCTGTCAGAAAAGGGCACCTTGCATAATATATCTTTTCCTTGCACAGCGTAATTTCTCTTGATTAAGCATGATGGATGTGTGGTACAGCGAAGAGTAGCGTCATTACTGATAAAACTAGTAGAGAGGTAGCGGGAGTGTGTCCTTTAAAAGGCCTCCTTTGAACTGTTTTCAGGAAATTAAATATTCTCGTATTCTATCGTGGAGGACAGCGGAAAGAAAATGATTGTTTAGTCTTTTTTGACGCACCCGTCTCTCTAAAGTCTGATTAAAATCACAAGTTTCCCCCATTTTAATTAACTCCCCACAAGACCACATTTTAAAGAGAGTGCAAGATGGCATTATGTTTGAAAGTTAACTAAATGAGGCAACCGTGAAAATTGCATCTAATTAGTGGGCCGCAATTTAATTATCTTGATTACATTTATTATTGCAAAGAGCAAGACACTGCAAACACAGCAGGTGTGAGTTAGGTTGGATCCAATATAAATTTTTTTTGTCTCCTAACTTTAACCTATATTTAACTTTTCTACTGCAGCTATTCGCTCCACTACAAGAATATCTGAACTATAGATGTTTTTCTCCAGAATGAATAGCTCCCATCCACATTGGAAAATCCCCCAACTGTTAAAAAATCTGAAAGAGATGTGATCATAAATATACACACACGAAAATGATGCATGAAGGCAAACTAACCAAATGTTCTAGCAAAATAAGATTATGAATTAGAACATGAATAAATTGATTGCAAAGATTCAAGGCCAGTCATGGGTTAGGCATAACAACAAAAAGAAAGACACTAGTGAACATGAATCTATACAAAACAAAGATATGCATCAAACAGAAAATCAAAGGTTTGAACAAATGCATAGTCAGACATGACACACTAAAGTCAATAACAGTACGTACATACAAATACCTGCGCTCTCAGAAGACTTTTGAGTATCACACACGAAATGAACACACTCCCATCACATGGCACAATCTTTAGAAAGAGAAAACCTTGTTTTAATGGGTCTATAGGTGTTAAAGTTGAAGTGAACCATCGTTGGAAGGCACATGTTGATGTTTTCATGCTCTAGTTACAGCGATGTTGGTTCCATCTACAGTAGTTACATCAATGCTGCCTTCAACTTGCCAACTGAGCCGTAGCATACACAGACGCGTGCTTATGCACACATACACACATCCGCACGTACGCATGTGTATGCATGCAGACACACACGAAAACACTCACTCACACCCCATCTGTGACCTTTACCCCCTTCAGCCTTGTGTTGACACATTAACCTCACCTTAACCTTTATGCAGGAAGTCACATTGAGCTTTGTGTGTGTGTTTGTGTGTGTGCTTGAGAGAGAGAGAGGGTGAAAGAAAGAGGAGAGAGTAGATATAGGGGAAGTTTGAAAGTGTGTGTGTGTTTTCACCTGTGTGTGCATAGAGTGTGCATAGTGTGAGAGAATGAGAGAAAGAGAGTGAGAGTATGGAGGGAAAGAGAGTTGAAGTAGGTAAACTGTAGGTGTGTGAGTGTGTGTGTGTGTGTGTGTGTGTGTGTGTGTGTGTGTGTGTGTGTGTGTGTGTGTGCGTGTGCGTGTGTGTGTGTGTGTGTGTGTGTGTGTGTGTGTGTGTGTGTGTGTGTGTGAGAACCAGACTAAGGGAAAAAGAGAAAATAGTGAGGCAATGTGTCTGACATTTCCAGAGTGGGCTGATGATTATGACTAGGTGGCATACGAACAAAGCCACCGGAATTTAACAAGCCCCATCACACCACCTCTTGACTCTATAACGCTTCGAAGCCTGGCTGCCGCTGAGCCTCCAAGTCCCAGACTCCCAGAGTCCCAGAGTCCCAGAATGAGTTAGCCCCGCAGCCCAGAACCATGAGCAGGGCTACGGGTTCCCAGAGAGAGACTGGCCCCTGCCTTCCTCTGTACCTGTGGCCTCCAGAGTTTGCCCAGAGATGGCTTCCCCTGCTCCCCGGCTACAGCTGACGTAACACTGACCTGTCACATGCACTTATCCTCCCCCATTCACCTAAACACACACACATATACACAAATACATGTGTGCACACACACATATGCGCTCACACACCCATACACACACATCTCCACGTACACATCCACATGCATAAGCACCCACGTAATGATGTATACACACACACACACACACACACACACACACACACACACACACACACACACACTCAGACACACGCACACACACACACACACACACACACACACACACACACACACACACACACACACACACACACACACACACACACACTTACACACAAACACGTCAAGAATCACAGACACGCACACTCTCACATGAGTGCACACTTAAACATGCACACACACAAACACCAACCCTCTATATAGACATGCACACCTCCCTGTACAATGAACTGTGGTTGAGTCAACCATAGTGCAGTGAGGGAGAGAAATACCTGTTTTCATAGTGCCTCGCAACATCAGTGTACACAGTGTCATCCAAGTGGAATCTGCCCAGTGCACAGGAGAGACTAGGATGAGGTTTAAATTGTATGGGCTCATTCAGTGAGATAACAAACTGTTTTGCAATATACCAACAAACACAAACTACACAAATATATAAAAGTCATATTAACATTTGAATAACTACAAAAATATACATGCACATGCACAAACACATGGACATGAACGTGTAGACAGGACACGCACACACACACACGCACACGTGATACACGGATATACTGACAGGAACGTACATATTGACTGATCAAAGCACAGACATGTGTGTAGTCCAGCAAACAAACTCACACACATAGAAAGGGACACACATATGTACACTTTGGCTGGGACACATACTATAACGTGTCATACTGCCGCAATATATTGTTTCACCTTCTTCTGACAAATATACTTATTGCCAGTCGCTTTGGATAATAGCATCCGCTAAATGCCCTAAATGTAAATGTAAATTTAGTACTGCAATTACACTTTTTTTACCTCGCAAAATAGTTTTTCACACCTAAAGCAGGACATATATCTCTTGAACGTTGTTTAAAAGTACCATGGTGTCACCGGATTATCCAGTCTCACTCTAAATGAAGCCCCAATGAATCATAGCTGGTCATTCACCCACACTGGCATGGCTTATGATCCACGGAACATTGAGCTCTCTGGTTGTTCAGTGGGAGGTGATTCAAGTCGGGAAATCATGGTTCAAAGCGGGCCGAGTGTGTGAAGCCCTCCGTGTAAGCCTGAAGTGCTCTCTTGCTTTTTAGCCTGCGCTGCCTTGGTCTCATTGGACGGCACGAGCTGGAAGGTGAGAGGAGCAAGCCGCAGAACACATCCTCAGAACCAATAAAGGTCAGCCATTTCTCGTTCCCTTGGCCACATTGGTTTCTGTCCCAGACCCCTGTCACCAGCACTGGGTGAAGGTGATTTTAAACAGGCTTTAATCAAACATGAATATGGTGTTGATGTTTGGAGAGGGGGAGTATGGGAGATTGGTTTGTGTGTGTGTGTTTGTGTGTGTGTGTGTGTGTGTGTGTGTGTGTGTGTGTGTGTGTGTGTGTGTGTGTGTGTGTGTGTGTGTGTGTGTGTGTGTGTGCATGTGTGCGTGCGTGCGTGCGTGTGTGTAGGAGTTGAACAGCAGCTTCCCCTGTGCGTGTGTGTGAGTGCAAGTTTTTGTGTGTTTGTGTTGATATATCAGTGTTTTGGTCTGGTATCTATGTCTGTGTTTGTGTACCTATTTTAAATATGTTTGGTTTTGTTTTTCATGTTTTGTTTGTTTATGTCTTGTGTTTTTTGTGTATGGGAATGTGACTTGATCTGTCTAAATGCAAGTGTATGTGTGTGTAAACTCTCACTTATGTGCATATGGGTGTGAATGTTAGTTTGTGTATTAACGTGTAAGCATGCTTGTGTGTGTACACAGTATATATAAATGCTTTTTTTGTGTATGTATATTCGCGCCTGTCTGTTTGTCTGTTTGTCTGTGTGTATGTGTGTGTGTGTGTGTGTGTGTGTGTGTGTGTGTGTGTGTGTGTGTGTGTGTGTGTGTGCGCGTGCGTGCGTGCGTGCGTGCGTGCGTACGTGCGTGCGTGCATGTGTGTGTGTGTGTGGCTGTGGAGGCTGTCCTCTGCGGGAGCCCTGAAGGTTGGCCCTGACTCCTCTGTCGTTCCTCATCCTAATGGCTGCTGCCACGCCGCTGCCCACAGAAAGCACCAGCAGCCAGGGGAAGAGGCTCACAACCGCAAACTGACTTTCTCTCTTTCTCGGCTTCCTTTATATAACTCTCTGTTCTTCTTCCTGCCTCTGTTCATGTGTTTTTATCAATCTCTTCAATTAGTTTGTTCTTTCTTCTCTCTTTCTTCTTGTACAGCCGCTCTTTATTTCGCTCAGTGTCTTTGATTCCTCTGCTCTTTATTCCTTTCATTCTGTCGCTCATTCATTCCCTTTTTCTTCCTTTATTCCATCATTCACTTGGAATATATATATATATATATATATATATATGCTCTCACAAGTATCTGTACTGCATGCAGAACGTAGTATAATATGACACAGGAGTACGATGTGCAGTAGACTGAATCTCCAGTAGCTTTCCAATAACCCCGGTAGCTTTACTATGTACGGCAGGGCAGAAGGGTTTAGCCTTGCTTCGCATTGAGCCTTACTGAGGTTAAAATGGGGCTTTTGAACTGCACAGCACAATAAAATATGCAGTCCACTTGCCCCACTGCACCCTTTTACCAGCCCGCTCTATTCTCATCCTTCTTTGGTCTGTCACTCAGAAGCTTTAACCACCTCTCCTGCTCTCTCTCGCCCATCTCTCTCTCCTTACCTGTCTCCAGCAGACACCGGGTCCTTGGGTGTCAGTCTTACCTGTCTCTTTGGCTCGCCCCCGGGAGTCACCCCCTTACCCTCTCTCTCCCCCCCCACCCTCCCCCATCGTACAATAGCTTCATTGTTTGTCACATAATGGAGAATCTTTCTGCTGAGTGGCAGGACTTCAAGCTGTCATCGATCTCTGAGGGGGGAACAAATAAAGATCATTAAAGAAAAAAACAGATAAAAAAACAGATTTCCCCTTCCTGCCTTCCCTGAACTTCCAAACTTCGGAATACACACAACAAAATACACACAAATGTGCCAAATAGGCACACATGTACGCACATGATGAGGTAAGATAAACCTGTAATAATCCCTTGAGGGAAATTCAGCAGTCATAGCTGCAACAGCAATGAGACACACACATCCATTTACACACATACAGGCATATAAACTGACACACACACACACACACACACACACACACACACACACACACACACACACACACACACACACACACACACGCGCACACACACACACACACACACACACACACACACACACACACACACACACACACACACACACACACACACACACACGCACGAAAACAGATTTAAATAGACAAAAAAAAATAGTTAAAAATGTGGACAGGCAGATAAAGACCCAGATATGCATCCTGCTATGCATCAGGCTAAATACATGTCCCAGTTGACGGTAGGCTAAGCTACAGGCTATTGAAGGTTTGTGTACTGTGTGTGTGCACTTGTATCAGGCCACCAGGCTTGAATGGTGGGCTTCCCGTCTGAACAGTGTCAGGTTGGCCATGGAGCTGCAGTGTTTATCTGCATGCTGAACTGTGTTTGTGTGTTTGTCCTGCGTTGAAGGGCCAGAGACGACGACAACCCCAGATTTAGAAATAACGGACAAGGACACAGACAATGTTATACTGGGGCTCATGGTGTGGGACTAATCATTAATCATTCCCAATGCTCACTGTCTGTCTGGCAACACTGCCTTGGTATGTTTGTCTTGCTATGTCGGTGCTGTTAATTGTTTATGCGTCTGTATCTTTGTGTGTCCGTGTGTATGCTAGAGTGGTACACAGTGAATGTGTGTTGATGTTTGTTTGTTTGTGCATTCCCGTTTGCCTATGTAGATGTTTTGGTTTGTTTTTACACATTGTGTGTTTCTGTGTGCTTGCGTGCACGTGTGAGTTCATCTCTACCAGACGGTGTTTGGTGTCCTCATCTCTCACCGAAGACGCCATTGTCTACTCCGACAGACAGTTTATGCCTCATTGGAGGCCATTTGCGAGCATTGCCCTTAATTGTGGCTAATAATCCAATCACCCTTTCCGAATCAAGAGTGCTGAGCCCCATTAAGACGGGCGGGGGACATCGTGTAAGGAAGCTCGACTAACGACTTCCTCACAGTCAGGCTTCACTTGGTTTTATCCGGAGGTCTGAAGTGTAACTTTTCCAGTTGGTCCAATTGAGATTTAATGGCTAGAGCCGTCGTATAAAGCGCTTATGGTGTTCTTTGCGGGATTGAAAAATAATGTTCAACAGTTTTTTTAAGTGCACTTCCTTTGCTCCAAAGCAGGATTGAGAGTGTTTCGTAAAAGTGGAGTTCAACAACTAAACCAAAATGCCAATAGTTCTCAGTTGACGGTTGTGCTCTGCATACTGGCCAAAAGGTGCGCACAGATTCTCAGGGTCATGTTGTGTGATTTGTAAAAACATTGTCAGTAATGTAAATGTATTGTACACGTCTGAATTTCACGGCACCTGTGCCGACAAGTTTACAGCATGGCTCCCAGACCGTTGTGATGTCAACGAACAGCTGCAAGCGTTCCGTCGCAGGACATTTCAAGGACGTTAGTGGGGCTTGGTTTGGTTTGGCTCGGCCATAGAGGATGGAGGGTGGAGAGGGGGTGTCAAGGAACTGGGCGCAGAGCGGTGAGTGGCAGCGATGTGTTTTTCTGTCGCCGCTAATGATCCCAGCTGATGTATGCGGCTGCTTGCTGCAACGCAAACATTGCCTTCTGATCGACCGATGAAAGTTGAATGTGTTGCCGCGAGCTGAAGGACTTTGATGCTCGCCCCCCCGAAGAAACACACCAAGCCACTCAGCCAAAAAACGCAGTTTGTCCCACACACCATATTATATGCTTGTCTACAGCCATATGAATGAGCTTGAGGGGGATCGAGGGTGTTTAAAAATGAATTCACTTCATTCATTTTTCAAAAAACACATCAAGGTTGATTCTGGGGGCCATGAACACTTTCCAGACAAATTAACATGGGTTCTCTGTGTCTCTGAAACAAGCCAGAGCGAACAGGTAAACACATGGACAAATGGTTTGTCAGCGGTCAGAAGAAGTAGTTACCTTGCAGGTTTCTTTGGTTAAGAAAGGCTAACTCTCTTTGAATTAAAAAAGACTGCATTTTGGGGACCGTAGCTATCCGGTTTTAGCATACACAAACATGTTTCCCCCTGTTGTGTCAGAGCACAGACCTGTCGGCATTAGGCAGTCAAAGTGACCCTTTTCAATGCTCCACTGTTTTGGTTCTGTGGCCCCTCACTCTGTCACAGCACTACTGGGTGCCACGGCGACGGGGCACCCAGTATGGCATAAACACAAGGGGGTAACCTTGTTCCCAGGAAGGGCATTATAGTTTTTCTAAAAACTCATTTTATACAAAAATTTAGAAACATTAATAAAAAAGAATTCACTTTCGGATTCATTATTTTTAAATTTCCATGTTTGTATTTGTTTTTAAGCCTGGTTTGTTTGTTTAGTTTCTATTTTTTGAAAATGCACTGCTTTAGATCAGAGATTAGTGCTTTTTTGTCATATGGGGAATTTGTCAGGGAAGAGATTCAAAAAGGTCAAACAAAGTTACTTTAATAAAAACTCAACAAAACATCATAGTATTTAAAAAACAAAAACATTTAGGACATATGAACAACCATCAATTAATGACAACCATAAAATATGCATGTCATTCAGTGTCATTGATTAACTGTCCAACAAAAATTGTATGTCAAATGTAGATGTGGTCAATGCAGCCCTCAGTTAAAGTTTTGTGCTTAAAGTTTGTGCTTCTGATGTGAGACGCAGGTAGTATGCCAGGTAAAAGTAGCCAATAGACTAAAGACACAGATGAACATCATGTATTAAACCCATCCATGAACCACACATCATTTTGCTTGTGAATCTCAGGGAGCTCCAACTGAGATAAAAAAAAATTGAAAACTACACATCCTCTATACATTTTTTTTACAGAGAAGGGGAAAAGTGGGAACGAAGAAACCCAAATAACGACAGATCGGTGTTCCATAGCATCACCTATGAACAGCATGGATTATGCACTCACGATGTGGCCCAAGTTGCAAATCCCTTCCCATGAGAAGATGTACTCAAAATAAAAGAAGAAAACATCGAACAACCACCAAACCAGGACACATTATTCAATTATTAATCTTCTTTGCATTATTCATCCGTGCTAGGTCTTCCTCAATGGGTACATCTGTCATGTACCCGCTCGTGTCCTTGAGTTGCTTCTGTGGCACACAAGCCTTTCAGAAAGCGAACTAAAGACCCTTTATGGCAAACATTCTTCAAATGATTCCATTTCCTTTACGTGTCTATTTACCATTTTCAATTAGATCTTGCTGACGCTGCTCCATGATCCATGTTGCCTGGAGTGTGCACATTATTCTGGAATTGTTGACAAGGGTTCTAGAACGTTTGGATGTGTGTCAACATCACCAGTCCGCCCACCACCCACCACGCCCCTCCCTCTGCATCCATTAGGGTCAATGTTTAATTTATCGCTTGTCACCATGGATACTCCTGATTGACTGGCACTGAAGGATGCTAGACTTCTTTAGGGCACTCCATTCTGTTGGGGGGGGGGAAGTAGGTGGGCGATGGGATGAAATGGTCGGAGGGGGAAGGGGAGGTGCAGATGTGCAGCAGTGACAGCAGTGCTGAGAGAAACCTGTGTACGGTATGTTGCCATTCCTGAGTGCACATACACCGCGTTACACTCCTTCGTTGGTATGATTGTGAACATAAATATTAGCTTAATATAACTTGGACGTCAACTGCCTTTGGCCTCAGTGGGGGATGTATGTTTGTTTGACGGTGATTCACCAACCAATGTCAAAATGAAACAACGCATGTGTGATTTGCAAATCTTTCAATGAAGTAAATAAATAAATACAAAAAATGAATCTATCTATAACACAAACACATGTCGTAAACCTAGCCTCACTTTCCTCAGACTGTGAACTTGGGCCGAGTTTCCCCAGAACCCAAACCCGTTTGCGTATTGGAGAGAGCTGTCTGCTCCCCCTGGATGTAAACAAAATAACAACTTACCTTCACACCTTGTGTGATAATGAGACAAAATGAGCAGGTTGAGAAAACACAGAGACACTGTTCAGGGGCCTCCGAGGGCCTCGGCCCGTTTCCCCAAAAGTAGAGTGTTCATGTCTGCGTCCGGCCCCATGTCTCTTTGAGTCCTAAATTACCAGCTGCCACCTGTAATATATAGCAATTTGCTCCCACGTTAATATAGGCCACCCCAAGGTCAGCTTCACTTCCTGAAGTTGCCACAGTCTGTTGTTCTCTGTCCACCGGCCAGGAGGCGTCCTCTGTTTGGTACAATCAGGGCGTGACGCACAGAGCTCAAGCTGCTAGTTAAACCACTGTTAAACGGCCACGCGGATGCTCCCGTCCGACACTTCACCCCGTTTGCATTGTCTACACAGTGTATTATTGTATGCTGATAAGCTTCTGATGGATAAATGGACACAATTGAAACATATGGTTCTCAAATTGTAATAGATTATGGAGAACCTTCTCATGTATCATGTAAACAAATGAAATACGCTTTCCGATGCACCAAACGTAAAGAGGTTTAGCGTACATGTGGAAGATATACCGCTGTGTGACTCACTCTTTGTGAGCCTTTAATGGACAGATGTTTTTTAAAAAACCGGCTTCCTCAAGGCCACATCAGGTTCCCTGTTGCATGAAAAATGGCCTCTAGTCCAAGAGTGCTGGAGAAAATACTCAGCTGGCAAAGCAAACTCCCGCAACAACACAAGCTGGATCCATATCCCACGCTACATTCAGAAATCTTGGTGTAGCGTCCTACATCTTAGATGAGGTTCAACAACCTGGTTTTGGTTCTAAAAAACACACTCATTGCATCTATGTCGAATGAAATACCACACTCACTATATTGTCTAGAGAAGAAGAAGATAGCCACAATGCATTGCAAATAACAGTTTTAGATGATAGGGCTGTATTCACCCAGATAGACCCCAAAAAAACAACATCAAACAACAGTGTTTGCTGTTCAAATTCAATGTTTACGCTATGACTTACCCTTTGCACTTAACTGTGGATTACCCTTGGAGGAAGCACTAAGCCATTTTGGACACAACCTAAAGTCAGCTTTTCTAAGGGGAGCCATTTAACACTCTCCAGCCATAAACTCTGGGCTTACTACTAATACCCCCAGCTAGACACAATCAATATCAATGGATTATTGGACGAAAAGGTGACAGCCTGTTAACATTTGCTGAGCCATGTCCCTGCAAGCGCGAGCATTTATGTGGGGACACAAACTGCAACTCGTTTGCCAAATCCATTGACAGGCCGGAACGGGGGTGACACATGATGAATCAAATAGGGTTCACCTTTGACCCCCGCCAGGGACCCAGTCCAGTCCTGGAGGGGTTGGGTGTGTGTGTGTCTGTGTGTCTGTTTGTGTGTGGGTGGGTTTGGGGGGGGGGGGGGGGGGGCGGGGTGACACTGTTTGATGTTTCCGCCAATAGCCTGCGGTCCAGAGGTCCAACAACAGGAACTGGTGCTGTTTTGCGTGTGACGTTCTCCATTTCCCACCCATGGAGGTTTGGCCCTCTTGGGTCCGCCTGCTCGGGTTTCACCGGCCGGGGCCTTTAAAACACTTTGCTGGTTGAGAGCTGAGAGAGTGACCCGCCCTCGCAGTAGTTGACCAATTAGGATCATGTGTCAGTCCCGCTGACAAGTCAAGGATGGAATGTGTGAGCACTTGGTCCAACCAGGGTAGGGAGGTGCTGTTGGCGGTGATGCAGAGGGTCACAGACGCCACGCTAGGATTGGTAACACATGGCGCAAAATGCCAAAACAGACTAAAATCGTTACAGCCATGTCTATCTCTGCATGTCTTTATCACTCTATCACTCTCTCTATTTTAGCCTGTCTGTCTATGTGTTTGTCCATTTGTCTTAAATACGTAAGGAATAATGTATAGATTGCCAGTCATTATTGGGAAAATAAGCCAAAATAAGCCATAAGACAGAAGGGGCTCATTTTCAATAATGGCCGGCAACGTTCTATACATTATCCCACTTATTACATGGCTACTTGCCAAAACGAAAAAAATATTTCACACGGTGTATCTCATTACAATTTATTTGTTACCAGCATTTGTAGTGTTGATAAGCAGAGAAATAGTCCGCCAAAAACGTTGACGTCGCTTAAAAACCAAGTACGCTGGGGTTGATAAGTTACCGGACGACTTGCGGAGTGATACTGTAATGGGGGCGTTTAGCAGAACCCAAGTGCACAGACAGACGACTGGCGCAGGGTGAGTACAAGGGTTTTTTTGGGGACAGGATCGTCAGGCAGAGGGTAGTCGGCAGGCAGAGGTTGGCAACGGGAAGGCAGATGGACAGACCAGGAATAGGGAACGGGTAAGCAGACAAACCGACAGGGACTCGACGGCAGGCGGGATAGTCAGACAGGCAGGGGTCGGCAGCGGAGGGGGGCAGGCTGGTGGATCAGGAGCCGGGGACATAAGAGCAGAGAGACCAGCGGGGGCTGGGGAGCAGGCAGGATAGTCAGACAGGCAGGAATCGGCAACAGGCAGGATCGGAGAAGAATCAGGAGTCAAGTCGCGGGAAAGCTCTGAGAAACTCGGGAGACAATCTGGCAGGGAATGTTTGGAAGGAGAGGACTGATATAGGGGGAGCACAGGTGAAGGTGGTTGGGTTAATTAGGAGAGATCAGGGTGGCAGGCAGGTGAATGTGAAAACCAGGGGCGGACCATAACAGTACCCCCCCCGGCAAGGGACGCTCCAGACGACCTAAATCACACAGGGAGGGTGGAGGAGGCCTGGAGGCGCACTGAAAGGGAGAGAGACCAGTGGATGAACAGGTGAGGGTGTTATGTGCATATTCTACCCATATCAGTTGGTCGGACCAAGAAGCCGGGTTGCGGTTCACCAGGCATCGAAGGGTGGTCTCCAGGTCTTGGTTTACCCTCTCGGTCTGGCCATTGGACTGGGGATGGATGCCGGAAGACGGCCGACGTGAATTGGGGCCCCCAGTCAGAGAAGACATCTGTGGGAAGTTCGTGGAGACAGAAGACGTGGTGGAGGACCAGTTCCGCAGTCTCCCTGGCAGAGGGGAGTTTAGCAAGTGGAATGAAATGAGCCAACTTGCTAAACCGATTGACGATGGTGAGGACTTCGTGACTGGCCTTTAGACCAGTCACGAAGTCCAGGGAAATATGCGACCAGGGACGATGGGGAATAGACAATGGATGCAGGAAGCCGGCTGGTGGGCGGCGGGAGGTCTTATTCTGGTTGCATACAGGGCAGGCGTTGACGAAACCCCGGACATCCTCCTCCAGTGACGACCACCAGAACCGTCGCTGCAGGAAGTCCCGGGTCCGCTGGATGCCGGGATGGCAGGTGAGCCGCAAATCATGCCCCCACTGGAGCACATTGGAGAGGAGGGGAGCCGGAACGAACAGGCGGTCAGGGGGATAGGAGCTGGGGGCAGGCTGATTCAAAGTGGCAGCCTGCACCTTCTACAGAGGCGACGAGGCAGGAGGCTGGAACTATGGTGGAAGCTTCAACCGTCTCGTTGGGGCACTCGGGGAACTGTCAGGAGAGAGCATCCATTATAGTATTACGAGATCCAGGGCGATAGGACAAAGTGAAATTAAAGCGGTCGAAAAACAGTGACTAGCGGACCGAATATACACGAGGTTACGGTGATCAGTCCAGACCACGAACGGAACACTGGTCCCCTCTAGCCAGTGCCACCACTCCTCCAAGGCCAACTTCACAGCCAGAAGCTCCCGGTTGCCAATGTCATAATTTCTCTCTGAGGGGGTTAGGCGACGAGAGAAAAAGGCACAGGGGTGAACCTTCTGGTCGACGGATGAACGCTGGGAAAGGATCGCCCCTACTCCCACACCGGATGCGTCCACCGTGGAGAAGTCTTGAGGGTGTCGAAGGAGTCCTGTGCCTCGACTGACCAGCGGAAGGGGATCTTGGTTGAGGTGAGGGCCGAGAAGGGGGAGACGATGGAACTAAAGCCTCGGATAAACTGCCTATAGAAGTTGGCCAACCCCAGGAAACGCTGTAGCTGCTTCCGTGTTTCCGGGGCCGGCCAAGAGGTCACAGCAGAGACCTTGGCTGGATCCATCCGCAGGCTGTCCTTCGCGATGATATATCCCAGGAAGGAGACAGATGGTGCATGGAACTTGCACTTCTCTGCCTTGGCATACAAGGAGTTTTCCAGAAGGCGGCGGAGGACCGACCGGACGTGGGAAACGTGCTCCTGAGGATTGCGGAAAAAAATCAGGATGTCGTCTAAGTAAACAAAGACAAACCTGTTTAACATGTCCCGCAGCAGGTCGTTGACCAGCGCTTGAACGACTGCCGGGGTGTTG
Organism: Gadus macrocephalus; assembly: GCF_031168955.1. Classification (NCBI taxonomy): domain Eukaryota; kingdom Metazoa; phylum Chordata; class Actinopteri; order Gadiformes; family Gadidae; genus Gadus; species Gadus macrocephalus. Next base: position 5,766,845 of record NC_082401.1, read on the forward strand.
GTCAAGCCGAAGGGCATCACGAGATATTCGTAATGGCCAGTTGGGGTGTTGAAGGCCGTCTTCCACTCCTTCTCTGATGCGGACCAGGTGGTAAGCATTCCTCAAGTTGAGCTTGGTGAATACAGTTGCCCCCTGGAGCAGCTCAAAGGCAGTGAAGAGTAGTGGAAGGGGGTAGCGGTTCTTCACGGTGATATCGTTTAGACCGCAGTAGTCAATATCTCTGCTCTGGCAGAGATCGACGATGGCAGCTTCTCGGGATGGAGCCCCAGCCGAAGAGCGAGGGACCGATCCATGATGCTCTCGTCGGCTCCTGAATCGACAAGGGCGGTTATGGGATGGGGACCGGAGGGTAACAGGAACTCGCCGGAGAGAAGTGGTCTTGTATGTTCCTGCTCACTTGGGAGCTCTGCCCCTTTGCTGGACACCGGTTGATGAAGTGACCACGCTGGCCGCAGTACAAGCAGAGGTTCAGTGTTAGCCTCTTATCCTTCTCTTCCGATGTAAGGGGGGTGCGGACCAATTGTATCGGCTCGGGGCCGCCAAATCCTACGGGAGCGGTTGGAACAGACGAGAAGAAGACAGGGGGTACTGCTTTGGGGAGTTGTACCAGGTCTTGCTGTCTCTGAGCCGTGGCGGCCATCAATCGCTGTAGCGTGCTCTCAGTCTGGGAGAAGCGGTTGTCCATCTGGGCTGGTATAGGGGGTGCACAGGTGAAGGTGGTTGGGTTAATTAGGAGAGATCAGGGTGGCAGGCAGGTGAATGGGAAAACCAGGGGCGGACCATGACAGATACGAAAGACGGCAAAAAAATCCACTTTCCTTGACAGCCGTCAATTATACCTAGCAACGTTGAATTATCGGATATAATTAACCGCCGTAAGTTGTGAAGGGCCCATGCAAGTGAACGGAGCGTTCCACGGCATTGAGAAGAGTTGTGTAATAAATGTCAATAAGGAGCAGGTAGGGCATATTGCTCAAGGGTACATAGAGAAAGGCTGTGGACACTGGGGATCAAACCCACTGTATCACAAGTCACTACGCTTCCCAGCCCACTATCCTGCCTTTTTATACAACCAGCTACACACATGAGACACACATAGCCAAACACAACAACCCCGATGCTAATCTCTTGATTCAAACCTTCTTGACTTTTGATGAAAAACAAAGAATGCCTTTGTGCCATTCTTTATCAAAGAAGGAACAACAGCTATGGTCAAGCGGGGAATTATTTGTGAATGAGAGAGAGCCAGAGCCAGAGAGAGGCGTACCAAGTGAGAAGGCGGGGGAAACTGAAGAAGAAACACCACGATAATTTGTTTTCACCTTGAACTCACAGTATTGCCTAAACTCTGCCCACTTGCTCAGGGCTGCTTTTGATACACTTTTTGTATGTTTCTTATGCCCTTTCTGTTTGGTTCTAAGGTTTATGCAGAGTTCAAACTTGCTCTAAGTGCTTCAGTGTCCAATTGGTCTGCAGATTCAGTGAACCAGTTATTTCCAAGGTATTACTTAACATCTGTGCTTTAATACAATTTCATCTTCTTGTGAACGGGAAGACACAGGCCGAGAAATTAAAATGTGAATATCTTTAACAAAATTTGTTCAGGCTTTATACGTATTGATTGCTGATTTTGATTTTGTTACACATCTGATCAAATGACATTTGCTTTGGGGAGATGTCCCTTACTTGGAGTTGGGTCATGGTGTGGAAGTAAGCTGTGCTCTAAAACCCATTTCATGTTGTTTTTAAGAAGGAATACACAGTTGACATTCAGAATGGAAATGTTTTTGTATTTAATAGATCCATTTGCTGAAATTGCTCATATGAATCACTTCAACTGCACAGAATGGCCTGCAAGCAATACTTTTCCAGCTGTTGGGCATCAAAACGTACATTTAAATGTTTAGACTTTAAATAAATCTTGCCAAGGCAGATGGTAGGATTAATCTGTGCCCCTTAAAACGTTATAATAATTACATTATCTGTGATTCCCTTTGTAAGTATGAAGATGCATGGGGGAGGGGGGGAGGGCATATACTACTTGGATCCTTCCATACATTTTGCTCTTTGTAAATTTGAATGAGTTGTCCATTTGAAACACATATTCTAGGATACAAATCTCATTTGAAAGTGCCATGGTAACAAGTGAGCTTAACGTGCATAGGTCACTCCATGGTAGATGTATTTCCATGACAACCATGCCAGAAATGTTCTGAGTGGGGGGTGGTGGTGTTGGTGGGGGTTTCGTCCACTCACCAAATGAATCCATAGAGAAGGTTGAATAGAATATAAATACCTGTTCTAACACATATTTCTCATTTTTGCTTTTGTTGCGGCGTGCATGGTGAGCAGTGTCCTGGCCAGGATGAGAGTAGCAATGCACCTGCTGGCACTCTCACTAGCCCTCATTTTCTCTCTCTCTCTCTCTCTGTATCTCTCACACTAGCCCTAATTTTCTCTCTCTCTCTCTCTCTCTCTCTCTCTCTCTCTCTCTCTCTCTCTCTCTCTCTCTCTCTCTCTCTCTCTCTCTCTCACTCACTAGCCCTCATTTTCTCTCTCTCCCTCACTAGCCCTCATTTTCTCTCTCTATCCCTTACTAGCCCTCATTTTCTCTCTCTCTCTCTCTCTCTCTCTCTCTCACTAGCCCTATTTCTCTCTCTCTCTCTCTCTCTCTCTCTCTCTCTCTCTCTCTCTCTCTCTCTCTCTCTCTCTCTCTCTCTCTCTCTCCCTCCTTCCCTCCCATTGGTCCCATTGTATCTTTTAATGAGATCGAGGTTCTTCAAAGTGTCCCGCCCCTTCTCCCACAGAAGACTTCCTGTAATGCAAATGCTTCAATAACCCATACTTCGAAGTAATAGAGTGATAGAGAGAGAGAGAGAGAGAGAGAGAGAGAGAGAGAGAGAGAGAGAGAGAGAGAGAGAGAGAGAGAGAGAGAGAGAGAGAGAGAGAGAGAGAGAATGAGACTTATAAGTTTCAATATTGTGCTTTACGATCAGCCATTTGTGTTTGTGTGCGTGTGCTATATCATTAACTTCCTTCTTCAAGGGAATTATATAATAATAAAACAATAGGTTCGTTTTTTTTCGGTTTTCCTCTTTTAAACACCTGTTGTCATGACAAAAAGGCACCAAATCCTTTCCGATGTCACTATGGTGATGAATTTTCATTAAAACCCATCTCTACATAATCAATTAATTATCCAAACCTGGCTGAATATAGACATGTAATTCGGCAGACCAGTCGGAAAGCAGGAAACTCTTTCGTAACGATACACATGGTTTTATCCAAAGCAGCAGTGATTTTCCCTCAGTATGCCTATGAATGCTGACATTGGTGTTCAAACCAAGCACCTTTAGCCTGGGAGTCAACCACCTTAACTACAAATATTTTCCATATTAAACCCAGGGCTTTTCCATCTCTCCATCTTTCACCGTCTAGGCTAGGATGCACTTGCACCTTACACCTGAAACACTTTGCAGTCTGAACGTGAACAAATGAGCCTTGTGTCAATGAATGTCTTCAACTCAATATTGAAGGAAGGATGGTATAGTCTTGTATGCTCTTAAATTGTGTGTGTGTGTTCCCCTATTGTGTGTGTAGGTCAAGGTCATGGTTAAGTAACCGCAGCCCACGGGTGACTGCCAGGCCCCCCATTATAGTCTCAAATTGTAGGGTGCGGCCCCCGTTGTACTCATATCGGACACTTTTATAAAAAAGATTTCCTCCCTGAGAGATCATAAGAAGATGTTAAAAAACACACAATTATCTGTCTATTTTATATGAATCAGGGCATTAGAGTCTGCATATAAATTGGGGGGCTCTGGCTCATACAGCCTCATCAAATGCTCCATTGAAACACAATGGAAACCATTGCTAGAAATTAATCTAAATTCGTAGACAAGAGAAAGAAACTCAGCCCTTAGACCTTCAACCAGGAGGCCTCTTTGGATCGCTCTGTAAAAATTGTGGGTTGCTTAGCAAAAAGTCAGACCCTAACTAAACAAGGGACCCCCCCTCCCTACCCCCGGGGCCCCGAGAGGACCATGGTTCAGTGTCGGATCCATGTCAGGCCCTAGAATAAGGTCATGTCTCAGGGCGGTAGGACCTTCCTATCTCCAAAATTGCCGTTTCCACCACATTCCGATCGGCTAGGTCTTGCAGGCAACACTTCTGAGAGGCTTTGTCAGAAAACACCAAAAATATGGAGCTGAGGCTTTGTGAGTCATTGCTTCTAGGGCTGGAGCCCCCAAATTGATGATCGTTAATGTCCTTTGAAACCCTCTTTCATATAAAAGAGACCCCGGGTCTATAACTCACTTGTTACTGTCCTTGATCTCAAAGTTACCTATTCTTTGCATCACTTCCTGTAGAGCTTATACAATCACTGAATGAAAATTATGTAAATAAAATAAAAATTTCTCGCTAGAAATTAAATCAAAGCCAATTTTAATGCTGAATCTAAATCAAAATATAGCATTTGTAACTGAGAATATGTCAGCCACAATGTCAGCCACATCCGTCTCGGAGGTCCGAGGACGTTGCCTAGCGACACGCATCAACACGCCCCTTTTCCTCGGACAGTGAACTTGCTTGTTCGGATGAACTGAGCTGAGCCGAGCAAGATTCCGAGACAGAATTCAAGATGGCTGCGCCCAGTGTGACTTGTAAGGATGAACTGTTTTCATTGTGTTTGGACCGTGTAGATAGCTGTACGGTCTAACTGTTTGACTAAAGTGTTACCGTATGATGAGTGAGTGTCGAGGGATTTAACTTGACGTGATTTGGTTGCAATTACCTGGAACTCGAGATACATGTAGTCTATGTTATTACCATGGTGGTTAATAAATAAATTTCTACCTTTACCGTTCGGATACGTTTGTAAACAAAACAACATGGTGTCAGAAGTGGGATTCTTCCTGAAGACATCACTCGGACGACTTCATCTCTCGGAACGTCAACTTTGAAGTCTCGACCGCGGGAAGCGACACCATCGAAATGGCAGATGGATTCAGACGTCCGGACCCTCTCGTTTTCGATGTTGCAGTGCACTGGCGCAAGTTTGAACGAGAATATGAGATTTTCATTGCTGCAGCACACAGCGATAAACCTGCCCGAATGAGAGCTTATATACTCCTCAACCTCGTAGGAGGAGGCTATAGAGAGAGAGCGGTCATTCACCTATGCACCCGCAGTACTAGGAGAAGATAATGACGTTGTCGTTCCAGCAGAATCTAGAGAGGACCCCGAGTGTCTTAAAAGAAAGTTTAAAGAAATATGCAACCCTGAATCAAACGTGATAATGGAGAGGCAACTTCAACACCAGACACCAAAAACCTGGCGAAACAATCGAAGCATACGTGAGTACACTGCTAAATCAGGCTAAAAACTGCAACTTTGGCGCATTGGAAAACAAACTGATAAGAGACAGACTGCTGTGGAATAAGTGGCGACGGTGTCAGACGTACGCTGCTAAAAGAGACTGACCTAACACTGTCTAGAGCACTATGCATTTGCCAAATTAGCGAGCTCACTGAAAAACATGGCAAAGCCCTCTCCACGCCTAAAACTGCTGCAACCGCCAGTGTGGAAGCTGTACAAATAAAACATAGAAACATTTACAGCAAAATGAAGCGCACTATGAGGGAAAATCCATAAATCTCCAGCTGCCGCAATTGTGGGGGAACCCATCCAGCGAAACGTGACCAATGTCCGGCTTTTGGCCAACAGTGCCACAACTGTGGTAAGCAGAACCACTTCAAAAGCCAATGCAGGTCTACAAAGTCAAGCAGACCAAACAAACAGATAAACCAGCTATATGCTGAAACAAACACCAGCAGTGAAAGTGAAGACACATTCACCATCGAAGGCTTGTCCTTGCATGATGATGAGCAGAAGATTGACAAGGAAGGACATTGTTTTGTGACGGTTAATGACAAACAATTAAACCTGAAAGTGGATACAGGGGCGAAATGTAACGTTATGTCCTTCAACACATACAAACTTGTCAGGCACAATGAAGAACTGCAAATGCCAATTAAGCAGGTCAATCTTGTAACATTTGGCGGATCTATGGTCACACCAATTGGCACAGTGACATTACCATGCAAGCTAAATGAACAGCTGTATAACCTACAGTTTCAAGTCGTGAAAGGAAGTGTTCACTCCATTCTTGGCCTACAGGACAGCCTACATATGAAGCTAGTCACCTTCAGCAGGGAGGTGTTTAACCTGGACTGTGTTAAGGATCACACCCTGTCGCAGAAAATGTTTAAGGAATAAGCAGACCTATTCAAAGATGAGGTCGGTGACTTACCTGTAACATACTCGATGAAGGTAGATCCAGAGATAACACCGGCTCACATCGTATCCCAGCTACAATGCACAGAAAAGTGGAACAAGAGCTCCAAAGAATGCAAACCCTGGGAGTAATTTAACCTGTGGATGAGCCCACGGAATGGGTTTCAAATGAAGTGGCCACACACAAGAAAGAGACGGGTGACGTGCACATCTGCATAGACCCCAGAAACCTAAACAAGGCCCTCATGCGCCCTCACCATCCCATGCGCACGGTGGAGGAAGTTGCAGCTCAGATGTCAGGTGCCACTATCTTCTCCGTCCTTGATGCTAAAAGCTCCTTCTGGCAAGTCAGACTGGATGATGCCTCATCCCTCCGCACAATATTCACAACTCCGTATGGACGATTCAAGTTCTTAAAGATGCCGTTCGGAATTTGCACAGCCTCAGAAGTGTTTCAAAGAGCCATGGAACAAATCTTTGCAGGATATCCATGTGCTATAATCGTGGACGAGATCATCATCGGTGGCAAAGACCCTGATGAGCATGAAAGAAACCTGAAAAAGGTTCTGGATCGTGCCAGGCAGGTGAAACTGAGACTGAATCCCAGCAAATGCAAATTTGGACTCAACGAGGTGAGCTATGTTGGGCACACATTCACAGATAAGGGGCTGAAAGCAGACCCTAAAAAAACAAAAGCAATCAGTGAAATACCACCCCCAGAGGACAAGCCAGCTATCAAGCGTTTCTTAGGGATGGTAAACTACTTGGGCAAGTTCAGGTAACACTTTATAATAACCCTCCATAATAAACCATTTATGAAGCATTTGTTCATCATTTACAAATTGTTATCCCAACATTTACAAACCTTAGTAATGTATTTGTAAATGAGTAGTAATGTATTTATGAACCTGTTTTCTAATGATCTATGAGTTTTTTATAAGGACATTAGTTAGGGATTTATAAATGAGTATTAATGTATTTACAAACATGCATCAAATGATTTTCTAACGATCTAAAAGATCATTTATAAGGACATTAGCAAGCTATGTGTAAACGAGTATTCATGTTTGTATGAACATTTTTCAAACCATTTTCTAATTATTTATAAGATCATTAATAAGGTATATAATAATGGTCTGCTCACATTTTACAAATGATTAAGCAAGCAGGTTTCAATGAGTTAGTAATGATTCATAATATCCTTTATAAGGCATGTGATGATGGTCTGCTCACCATTTATGGGTCATCATGAATAACCTTTGTCAAGCATAAGCTATCGTCCAATTCATAAGTGAAATAATATATGTGAGCACATGTAACACCTTAGTTTATGCTTAATATAGGTTTTTAGAAAGCATTTACTTATCATTAGTAAAGTGTTTTGCATGGGTTGATATAAAGTAGACACTGTCTATACTTTATAAGCATTTACAAATGGCCAATAACTGAGGAACATACTATAGAAACCATTTACTTACCATAAGTAAAGTGTTTTGCATGGGTTGATATGAAGTTGGCACTGTCTATACTTTATAAGCATTTACAAATGGCCAGTAACTGAGGACCATACTATAGAAACCATTTACTTACCATTAGTAAAGTGTTTTGCATGGGTTGATATAAAGTTGGTACTGTCTATACTTTAAAAGCATTTACAAATGGCCTGTTACTGAGGGACATACCATTAGAAGACACTTCTGCAGCAACAACTCCAAAAATGACCTCAAACGTTAGGTTGTTAAACATATCAATGGCAAAAACACACAACACAGCATCGAGGGAATGAAGTGAAATTGTAAAACATTTATTTAAAAAACCACACTGACAATAAATTCACTTTAAACATGCATTCTAATAATCTAATATCTAACACAACAGCAACAACAACAACATAACTTTAAATAAGGGGATCAGCTAGTTTTTTTTAGTAATTGGCAAAAGTTTGCCAGAGTCTTTATATTCTTTGATTCGGGTAACAATGTTTTCGTCCACGTCTATGGCATCCTTGCACCTCTGTGCAAAACTGGAGAGCTTCTCCTTTTTGGGGGCGCTCTCTTTTAGCTCTGCATACGCCTCTGGGGCAGCAATGCACAGCTCTGCCATGGGGGCATTTACAACAATGGTGTTGCGGTCGACCCCCACAGCTTTGAAGGCTGCCCCCATGGTTCTTCCCTTCCTGCAGATTTTCAGCACCTTGCGGTACCGGGCCACCACCTCTTCAGGATCTTTAGCTTCAAATGAGAGAAGGTCAAATGAGTACAGCGCACATCATACATATACTACTAATTCAATTATCAAACTTGATACACTTGAAAGTGGGTGTACACTTTCCCCCGCCACTGTATATTCTTATTACCTCGCTGGTAAACACCTTGCCCCTTCCGGTTCTTTGCCCTTTTCCCCTGCTTCCGTCCTTTTCCCCTGCTGTTCTTCTTCTTCTTCTTCTTCTTCCGTCCCTCATCCGAGGAGGAAGAGTCGGAGGAAGAGTCGGAAGAAGATTCGGAAGAAGAGTCGGAAGAATCAGGCCCCGACTTGGACGAGTCGGTTGAGTCGGCTCCCTGCGACTGGCACTTCTTCGCCTGGGGTGGACTGCCCTTGTCCTTTTTTCTTGCTGCTAAAAACAGACAATGACCGAGGATGATTAGTGGAAAATATAGGCATGTGCGTGGCACACTAGTAAGTGTGATGGTCTTTGGAAGATAGTTTTCTGAGTTCAAAATCATCCCGTTACTGTTTTTTGTTTTATTATTTACCGTATTAAAAACATCATAATTCATTAGTTATTATTAATTAAAGTTTGGCTTTCTGTAGAATAAAGAAATACAGAATACAGAAAATAAATATACATAATAGCAACCTGTACCAATATCCTTAATATTTAACAATATACATAGTAATTATTCATTATTTATAATATATAATTCACTATTGTGCAATTACATATTAATAATTCATAATATATAATTCACTATTATGCAATATGCAGATTTGCTATGCAAACAACTGAAATAATAATAATAATTGTTATACCAATCACCTGCACTCAGTGTATTATAAACACTAGAATTACAATGCAGTTACATAACTGCATACGGCAACACAATGATAACTTTATGTTAGCATAAGAGATTATAAACACGTGGTATTAGACCATGAGGGCACGTTTGGGCTGGCACGAAAAGGTTTCAAGTTAGCAAGTGTATTGTCAAATATGGCAAATTGACTTACTCATAGCCAGTTGTTCCAGCAGGAAGTCCCTTTCTTTGGTCAAGTCTTTAACCAGCTCCTGCTGCCAGTCCAACTTCTGCCTGGCCATCTGCAGCTCATGGTACATTCTCGTTGAAGCCAGTTGGGCATTAGGAGCGACTGTGGTCCTAGCTTAATGTTTGGGGGAAAGAATACAACTTTTCAATAAAAATGTTCACACCGCTCATTTCCAATAATGAAGGTTAATCATATGCACATTAAGCAAGAAGGGAAATCGTTTTGATAGTTTAAGGTTACTAGCTAGGTGGTACATCTGTACATTAATGCCTGTCGGAACGACACTCAGGCGTGAGACAGCTGAACACGTGGATGCTAACTATCAATAGCTGTCAATGGCAAGCTAGCTAGCTCTTACAGCAGGTTAGCTAGCTTACCACCGCGGCTCTCATGTGCATTAGCTTGGCCTTGCAACTTACCGGTGGAAGACGTTCCCGCTGCTTCCTCCTCAACCGATTCGTCTCCGGCGGCAGGGGTATTCCTTGCCGAGCTCACCGTGTTCGCTGGACGTTTAGACCGAGAGCGGATATCAGCACGTCTCATGTCTGCAACAAGTTGGCAGTTGTGTTCCGACTCCCTCGTGTGATGAATCTAAGTGCCCACCTGATTGGCTGTCCCCCTCTGCTCAACACTGCAGGAACTATGAATGGGTTTTAAATAAAAGTATTTCATGTTACATGTTTAATTGTTTCATGTGATGGAAATATGCGCTAAATAAAATGGAAAGTTCTCCTGAACAACTTTTTAATTGATTGCTGGTTAGCCAACTTTAGTTATTTTTGTTTCCTGGTGAGACATTTGTGGGTGAAGAACAACCACCGTTGACGGGACTGTACCAAAACTCTACCTTCTCCTTCCTTCCATTACGCATTAGTAAGAGGAAACATTGGTCTGTGTGCCAGATAAGTGTGTGTGCTGGAATACTAGATGAATAGATTGAATAGGAAATTGCTGGAGCTTATTCATAGGCGCAGGTCGAAGAAACGAAGCCTGAAGCTAATCAAATGGCTACAGAAAAAACATCTGTTAAGGCCACAAATGAAATGCAATCTCTGCAATCGCAGGATGAAATTGAAAGAAGACAAGGGAGGAGACAATTACACTTGGTAAGAAAAGGTGTTAATATCAATGTGGATTATTGATGCATATTGACAGCCTAAGCTAATTGATAAAATATGTATAGACTACAGTAAAAGTACATTAATTAGGCTCCCCCCCCCCCCCCCCCCCCCCCTGTTTCTGGGAAGCATGTCCTCATGCTTCATAGTCCTATCATAAAGCCATCGCGCATTACCAGTGAACATGCTTCTGAATGTCTCATGCACTATCCCAAATCTATCCTGGTTTACTGTTATCCCAATATGCCTATTTACAATGTTTTGTACTATTTTAATAGGATATGTCAACGAGCAGTGCACAGAGGGCATAAGAGACAGAAATCTGTCAGGCACAGGTCCATATTCAGCCGTTCGAAAACCTCTCTCTGTGACTGGATGCGGTTCATTCACAGGTATGACTGTATACAATTGTTGCATTCGGTGCACATTGCAGACAATATACAGTAAATACATTTAAATCAATGTTTACTTTATGTTTATTTAGATTTTCACAGGGACTACGCATGAGACAAATCGATATGATGGCTGACGACATAGCAGGGAGCTCTGCTACCCTCACTAAAATGTCTAAAAAGTTGCGGAGGGTCTGTGTGACAGCGATTGAAAAATTTAGAAGACGGAGAGGACAGGTCATTGGTGGATGGAGAGAATTCGTCCAGATTGATGAGAGCCATTTCCGACATAAAAGAAAGGTGTGTTTTGTCTTTCCGCCGCATCTCTTTCCGTGGCAATATCGGCCAATTTTAATACATAGGTGGAGTACAATTGGCTGCTTGAGCACAAAAAAAATTATGTTGGGTCTACAATTATGAAGTTCACAGTTATTCGGGTATTTGCGTTATGTTTCGTTCTTTGCTCTCATCCATTTTGTTTGCTTTTTTAAATTACATTAATCCAACAGTATGGAAGAGGAAGAATGGCTGGAGGATGGAAGAGGAAGAAGTGGGTCTTTGGTATGTTGAGTGTGAGGAATGACGGGAGAAAGAAGGGTAAGCCAATACTGTGGCTGGTCGAAACAAGATCCAGAAGACACCTTCTACCATTGATTACGCGTCATGTGAGGCAGGGCTCCTCCATCGTAAGTGATGAGTGGCGGGCTTATCGTGTCCTCCCTGCATTAGGATACCGCCACTTCACGGTAAACCACAGCAGGTGGTACGTGGATCCACGTACTGGTGCCCATACACAGAACATAGAGAGGGCATGGCGCACCTACAAGGAGCAGATATGGAGGCTACGTGGAAATAGAACGGAGAGTTTGCTCTCTGAGCACCTCAATGTAATTGAGTGGAGTGAATGGCTGGGGAAAAAGCACAGACATGGGGTACTTGGTCGGCTCCTGTATGACATTTCTTAAATGTACAATTAAATATTTCACTGTATTTCCTTGTTGTTTTGTTGTGTGTTATTGCCATTGATGAATTGGTAACGCTTTAGATTCTAAATTCCATTCTTGACATCGAAAGTAATTTGCTACGGAGTAATGCTGGTTGCTCTCTATCCGTTAAATAGGGAATGTATTTCATGTATTTTAAAACCTATTTAGAATGGCTGACCTTAAATAAAACGACAGTGAAAGAGACTGAAGGCTGTTATACCGTGTAGTGCACTCTACAATAAAAGGCTGACACGGTCATCGTGGGATTTACTATAACTTTTACTCGGCGACTTACATGTATATCACAGTCTAATGCCAGTATGCCTACTGCATTCGGGGTAATGCAGTTAACGTAGGCCTAATGCACATAACAACAGAGAGGCAAACATAATTTTGCCTTTGTGGGCACGCTAACGTTACGTATTAGCAGTGAGACTAGCTAGCTACTATGGGTTTTTACAGGGTTTTGAGCTAAGCGTTAGCCGAAAACTGCAACATTTTGAGAGTTATTGTGAAACCGCTAACTTTTAGCGGTGTCAGACTGGATTTTTTTAAATAAAGGTTATTCATGATGACCCATAAATAGTGAGCAGACCATCATCATATGCCTTATAAAGGATATTATGAATCATTACTAACTCATTGAAACCTGCTTGCTTAATCATTTGTAAAATGTGAGCAGACCATTATTATATACCTTATTAATGATCTTATAAATAATTAGAAAATGGTTTGAAAATTGTTCATGCAAACATGACTACTCGTTTACAAATAGCTTGCTAATGTCCTTATAAATGATCTTTTAGATCGTTAGAAAATCATTTGAAACATGTTCATAAATACATCTATAGGCCTACTCATTTAAAAATAGCTTACTAATGTCCTTATATATGATATTATAGATCATTAGAAAATCATTTGAAACATGTTTGTAAATACATTAATACATGTTTGTAAATACATTAATACTCATTTATAAATCCCTAACTAATGTCCTTATAAAAAACTCTTATAGATCATTAGAAAACAGGTTCATAAATACATTACTACTCATTTACAAATACATTACTAAGGTTTGTAAATGTTGGGATAACAATTTGTAAATGATGAACAAACTATGAACAAATGCTTCATAAATGGTTTATTATGGAGGGTTATTATAAAGTGTTACCAGTTCATTCCAAACCTAAGTGAACTAACCACACCGCTACGTCAGCTGCTCCACAAGGAAGTGGTGTGGAATTGGATGGAGCATCAACAGAATACTTTTGACAGGCTCAAGACCTGCATCAGCAGCCCACCTGTACTCCATTACTATGATGTGAGGCAACCGGTGACACTCACCTGCGATGCATCACAATATGGTTTAGGGGCCGCTTGCCTCCAAGAGGAGAATCCCGTGGCATACGCGTCTCGCACACTGACCCAGACGGAGACGAGATACGCGCAAATCGAAAAATAACTTCTGGCAGTGGTCTTCGCCTGCTACAAGTTCTATGACTACATCTACGGCAAGCCGGTTGTGATTGAGACTGACCACCAGCCCTTGGTCACCATTCACAACAAGCCATTTCACACCATCCCAGTTCGCCTGCAACGCATGATGTTACAGTTGCAAAGATTCGATCTGACTCTCACCTACAAAAAAGGAAAGCAGCTCTACTTAGCTGACACCCTTTCACGTGCACGAGGTGCAACGTCAGCCCCCAGAAGGCAGAACGGCCAGAGTTTGAGTTGATGACAGTTCAACTAATATCCCCACGGTGTCTTGAAGAACTCCGTCAATACACTGCTGACGACACAGTGCTGCAGAAACTCACCTGTTTCATTCAACGGGGCTGGCCGAGACGTCCATGCAGCGTACCTACAGAGCCGAGACCGTTCTTCAGTTTCCGTGATGAACTCACCGTCGAAGACAGGATCATCATGAAAGGAAAGAGGGCGGTCGTGCCCACTGCCCTGCACTCGGAATACCTGAAGGTGCTACACAGGGGACACCCAGGAGTTGAATCCACTAAGAGAAGGGCAAGGGAAAGTGTTTTCTGGCCATCTTTAAATGAGGACATTCAGGCTGTCGTTATGGCATGCGGCGTCTGTAACAGCCTGCAGCCTCACCAGCAAAAAGAGACGCTAAAACTGCACACAGTCCCAGACCTGTTATGGTCTCTTGTTGCCACAGACATGTTTGAATAGAAGACTCACCATTACCTGGTGCTTGTTGATTCATACTCTGGCTGGTTTGAAATTGACCGGCTCAGCAGCCTGTCGTCTTTGACTGTCATCAACAAGCTAAAGCGTCACTTCTCAGTCCACGGCATACCACAGAAGCTGTACTCGGATAATGGCACCCAGTATACCAGCCAGGCCTTCCATGACTTCGCCCGATCTTGGGATTTCCACCATGTGACGAGCAGTCCAGAGTATCCTCAGTCCAATGGACTCAGCGAGAGGGCCGTAAGGAGCGCAAAGAGACTGTTAGAAACTACAGAGAGAGACGGGACAGACTTCTACCTAAATCTGCTTGGGACACGAAACATGCCCCGAGACAACATCTTGGGCTCACCTGCACAAAGGCTGTTGTCCCGTCGCACCCGAACCATTCTGCCCATCTGCAAACAATTGCTGAAACCAGCTGCAAGAACCCCGACCAGCATCAAAGCACAATTAACAAAGAAGCGGCGGACACAAAAACACTATTACGACAAGACCAACAAACCACTACACCCCCTGGAACCGGACCAGGTGGTGAGCCTCCAAACACAAAGGGGACTTGATAAAGTTGGAGTGGTGAAGCGGAGGTGTGATGAGCCACTTTCATATGTGGTGGATTCTGAAGGGAAGGAATACAGGCGTAACCGACGCCATATACTGCCAGTGATGGAGCCACAGCCTCCGAAGAGCACCACATACACTGATGAATTGACCACAAGGTTACACACTTGACCCCGACATGGACAAAATACAAAGGACTGAAGGAGCTGAACAGACACCAGAAGAACAGTGTCACAGACAACGAAATCCAGAAAAGTCTCCCACCAGTGTATCCCAGCAAGGCGTTGGGTCCGAGCAATGTGTCGTACCGCAGGCCAAAAACCCAGTTCAAGTTGCCAATCCCATGTATTTCACTAGGTCCGGCAGAGCCTCTAGGCCAAATAGGAAGTACAGGAACTGAGCTAGCTGTTGTAGTTTATTGAATCCAAAATGTCAGAAGTAAGGCTTTGTCATTTGACTACTGCATAATGTTCTATTCTGTTGATAATGCATTTAGTTGTGGGGGACAGGGGCGGATGGTGTATAGGGGCGATTTGGGCGTCGCACTACCAACTGGGAGAAAGAGGATTTTTATTTTTTTTATTCTATCACGGAAAAATTAGTTTTCAGTGTTCTAGACCTATTATCTGTCATTGATCAATCAGAATCGTCAGATTCAAGTCGCGTTTCAAATGGTCCCGCCTAAAATCGCCCAAGCCTTCTCCTTTGACTCTAATGTTTGAGCTTTCAATATAAATTGAGCCTTCAATGCATTTTCAATGGGGATTTGGGACTCGCCCTAACGTGCTTGCGTTATACGTAACTGAGCAAAGAGCGCAAAGGGATATCTTCGATCAAGTCACTTGCTGATTTCAACATGGCTGCAAATGTGCGCAATTCTGTTTCGTCTCTCAAAGATGTTCCTTTTAGTCGACGATCCAATTCTGAAAAATTGGCATTAAAACAATCAGGTTTTAAAAAACCAAAATTAATGATTAAACAAATTTCTACAAAGGGGGGAAGTCCTACACCCGAGGATTTTCAACAAATTGGTACGAGAAAAAAAGCTGGCTAGCAGGTTGTGAAGAAGCTAACGCAGTCCCTCACAACCCCACACCACCACCCTACCCCTTTCAAGTGTATATTGTACATAGTTCTCTGCAAACCTATGGTGGCATCATGCCTTCAGTGTGTATATTGTATATAGTTCGCTGCAAACCTATGGTGGCATCATGCCTTCAGTGTGTATATTGTATGTAGTTCTCTGCAAACCTATGGTGGCATCATGCCTTCAGTGTGTATATTGTATATAGTTCCCTGCAAACCTATGGTGGCATCATGCCTTCAGTGTGCATATTGTATATAGTTCTCTGCAAACCAATGGTGGCATCATGCCTTCAGTGTGCATATTGTATATAGTTCTCTGCAAACCTATGGTGGCATCATGCCTTCAGTGTGCATATTGTATATAGTTCTCTGCAAACCTATGGTGGCATCATGCCTTCAGTGTGTCTTGAACAACCACACATAAAAGGTTGCACATGTTATATTGATATTTTATCGTATTTGTCTAAATGCATACTTAACTGTAGATAGATTTATGAGTGAAGTTACCAACACAATAGATTGTCCGTGACACACTCAGCCCTTTTAGAATCACATTCTCTCCCTCTCACTCTCTCACAAACACACATACAGAGACAGAGAGAGAATGTTAACTTGTGTATACCGGTAATTCCAAATTATTATTGATGTATTTTTTTGTACTTTTAATCTTGCTGAATTCTACAAGGCAAATAAATTAAGTAAAAACTTAGTTCCACGGCTCCATTCGTCTTTGTAAGGAAATGTTCCATTTTGTCTTTATTATTTTGTCAGAATGCACCAGAATGCTTCGTTTTTATATGAAAAACACAAAAAAATCTTCGGGGGGAGGAGGGCCCCAGACCCCACTACAAGGGTTTGGTTTACAAACTTTCTGCCCCCACTATAATACAATTCACCAGCCGCCACTTGTGGGGGACACAGTTAATTTGAAGTGAACCAGATCATATTTACATTTCAATTATAAAACTGCTGTTAGTGTAGAAGTATAAGGTTTTATGTTACCAATCTTCTGGAGCTGATCATATTTATATTTATATTATAAAACTGCTGTTAGTGCAGAAGTGTGTAAGGTTTTATGTTTCCCATGTTCAGGAGCTACAGCTAAAGAAGGGGGATGTAGATAGCTGTACTGTCTAACTGTTAAAGAGTTACCGTATGATGAGTGGGTTTCGCGGGATTTAACTTGACGTGATTTGGTTGCGATTACCTGGAACTCGAGATACGTAGTCTAGTTATTACCGTGGTTGTTAAAGGTCCCATGACATGAAAATCTCACTTTATGAGGTTTTCTAACATAAATATGAGTTTCTACAACGAGACTCGTATAGGGGGTTATCTCAGCCAAGGTTGAGAATGAATTGGGGGGAAGGAACTTTGGCTTTGACTCCCTCAAGAACATGAACCACGACATGGAGGAGAAAGGGATTGTTGGCGGCGAATGTCTCCCGCTTGAGCCCCGCTGAGGGACCACCGCCGGAGGCGGAGGTGCCTAAGCGCTGCCCGGCAACGATCCCTTTCTCCTCCTTGTCGCGGTTCAGTCTACTTCACATTGATGTGGACGTTGAAGAACCAGGAACGTCGGAGAACCCAACGCGGTCGTTTGAGATTCATAATATCGGCTCACACAGCTTTTGGCTGTGATAATATATATTATATGATATAGATATCTATGTAGGCTATATGATAATATTTAGATATAGAGCTCCAGGACTCCCGTGTGTTCTAGAATATTTACAGAACACGGCTGAAGGCTGTGTGCGCCTCGCCATTGCGATACATCCACTGTAAACAGAGCGCATGGTACCGTGGCTGCGAGCTGCTTAGGGCCACACCCCCACCCTCCTCCTTGACCGGCCTCGCTCCTCCTCATTTGCATTATAGCTAGAGACACCAAAACAGCGCATTTGGGGGAAGCTCAATGTGCGACTGGCTCGGAGTGGCTGTAACTCTGCACCACGGCTGAATTTCGGGAACGTCTTTGAATACTGTGTTAGTTGCCCACTAATACCTATATTAAAGAATACATAAAATAGCATGTCATGGGACCTTTAATAAATAAATTTCTACCTTTACCGTTCGGATACGTTTGTAAACAAAACAACAGACCGCTTTGCTGGTTTAAATAGCAATTTCAATCACTCGTATTACTGCAATACCTTACTGCCTCCGTATCTCTGCCTATGGCCTATACTTATTTTAAAGCGCCTGGTACTCTGCCAATGCCACCGCAACAACAGCTCTCTGGGTGGCGTCCATGTTTTTCTCCAACGACTGACGCGCGACACATAATAAAACGCTTGAAGTGTTGGCGTGACGTCACATCCGAGGTCCGAGTCGGTTCGCAGAGAATACTAAAACGCACCATTAGGCCTATAGGAAGAATAGGCCAAAAAACGTAGGCATACTGTATTACAATTTTAGAGCCGTTATTGTGAAAAGACTATGTTTTTTCACTGTGGACCAACGTAGTTATACTACATTTTGGTGTGAGACTTGGTTGATGTGTGTGTGTGTGTGTGTGTGTGTGTGTGTGTGTGTGTGTGTGTGTGTGTGTGTGTGTGTGTGTGTGTGTGTGTGTGTGCGCGTGCGTGTGCGTGTGTGTGCGTGTGCGTGTGTGTGTGTGTGTGGGTTCAAGTGTGTGCGACCTAACTCTCCCGTCTTGCTTTTCCCTGTCGATATCAAATCCCCAGATCACCCACAGTCACAGAACGACGAGGCAGTTAGATAAAGTGAGTGAACAAAGCCTCGGTTGAACTTGGGCCAAGGGAGGACAATGGAGTCACTTCCTGATCAGAGCTGTGAATTAAACATGCTCTTCCAGCCCCTTAAGGAGAGGACCAGCGACCCTGCACTGCATGTGGCTTAATGAATGAAAATTCAGTTGCAAGCGGGAAAGAGAGGGGTTCCTGATTCAATTTCTGTGGCTAGATTGAATAAGCTGCATGTGTGGATGGGAGCGGAGGATTAATTGAGGTAGGGCATGGACAGCAACGTTCTCTGGGAATAGGACCGCCAGTGAGGAGCGGGAAACCTAGTCTGAATGGCCATGAATAGAAAAGAAAATCTTTCTTGCATTTCGATAGTTTTTGCAACCCCCGACAGGGACTACAGTATAAGCGACACATTGTGGGTTTAGCTGGAAAGTGCAGAAAGTGAGTTGTGCATTCAAGCCTTATTAAATGGGGAGTCATGCAGCCATGCATAAAGAAAGATATATGACTATGCCTGCTCATCTCCAAGACCTTTGGATAGTATAGGTTTCTTGCCTTCATATCAAATTCATTTAATTAAATTAAAAAAGAAAACGCATTAAACAAATACAGTTACAACAAATCTTATATTTATCATATCTTGAGGAGGGTAGTCTTGCAACTTCCAGCTGAAAGCCCAAGGTTAGATCCTCTGTCTGCAGCCTACATTCTCAAGCTACAAGACACCTTAGGCTATGACCTGCTGGACCTGCATGCAGCAGCGACGTTGTTTGAGAAGATGGAGAGAGATAGTTTAATTTCTGTCATTAGTTTGCCGGTAATGCGGCTCTGGGGTTGCTGTTATGGCATGGTGCATGTCAGTGGAGAGAGGGGCCTCGTTAGCATGATGTACGATGGACACACACCAGGCTGAGTGGAGCTTAAGTGGACTTTTGGGGCCCCGGCCTTGTGGGGTCGCTCGCAATGTCTTCTGGGGAGATGTGGGCTGATGTAAAACAAATTTAAATAAAATGGTTTGTACAACTTTTTGCTTTACTTTTTTTACCTAGCTCACACCCATCCAGGACTAAAGTAAATCCAAACCACGCTTATTTGCTTTTGAATTTATGAACATTGATTCAAATTAAACCTCTCTGAAAATGTTTTTGTGGCAGCATTCTTTTTGTGTTTTTTTTGTGTGGTCATGTTTAGTTAAAAACATTTTCAAGAACAAAGGAGATAGAGAATCAAGGGAATGTTGGAAGTAAAGGAAAGGAAAAAGTGTTCGAACACTGTTAAGACAAAAGCTTTTAATTTGACTCATTACTGTTTGGATGTATTTGCGTTTAGTTGCTTTATCCTCTCAATCTTTTCAAAGCTTTTGTCTCTGTTGATTGATTTGGCAGCTTTGTCCTTACATCAAGCCCAACCCCAACATCACTGCTGTCATTTAAAGGAAAATAAACCTTAATGCAGGAGCCAGATGATTCAAATCGCATTCAATGATATCTTTGTCCCAAATTCTGGGAATTTATGCCTCTGTCCCAATTCATTACTTAGATTTCACTGAGAATACTGATATGACATTTTTATTGTGGTGTTTTTAATAACAAGTGAAATATTGACATGAATTAACAGTGTAACTGGAAGATAGGCCTGGCATTAGCCTAATTGTTAATCCTCAAAACACATAATGAATTAGGATATGCTTAAATTGTGCCAATGACAAAAAAAATATAAGAATTCTTTCGTAAAACACATTTTAATGTGCTATTTGCCCTTAATGGATCTTATGAAATTGGCAGCATTTGAACTGTGGTGTCATCCTAAATAGATATTAGAGTGTACTACAGCTGATCATCTTGGAAAATCTGATAATAGCCCCTCTACATAATTATGTTATCCAAACAACGTTATCAACACACTTCAACGTTAACTGCCTTTTAATAGCTTGGCCTTAGGTCCATATCAAGCCTGCAACGTAAGTGTTAGAAAAGTTATCTTTTCGGTCTGTTTATTGTTCTATTAGCGTTAAATATCTGGCAGGTGGGTATTTCTTTCTCACATCTGAGAAAATGGCTGCAGTTTTTCTTGAAATCAGACGCTGCCATGATCCTAACACCATTCCCACCGGCTCTGCACTCTGAGCGCAATCTGAAGGCAGGCTGAACATCGCCCGGTGCCCGGGAATTTATGCTACTGCATGATCAGAGGGGAGCACCGCAGCAAGTGTGTGCGTGTGGGCGTGCTGCTTTGTGTGTTTGTGTGTGTGTGTGTGTGTGTGTGTATATGAGTCCTCTGCAGTCACTTTTCTTTCCCCAATATGCTTCCTATCAAATATTAATATTTCTCTGAGTGCCGAGTAAATGTGGATTATAAAAAGAAAGGGCAGAGGAAGTGGAGAAGAGAAGTTCAAAGAGCGTGCGCACTAATCGAACGACCCGTGGGTCAGCTGTATATTGCAGGGAAAATTTGAATTCTGTCCGGATCCTTATATGAAAAACCTACTGGAACCATGAACCAGCAACTAGGCCTATATATATATATATATATATATATATATATATATATATATATATATATATACACATCTATATATATACACATATATACTTATATTAGTTTAAATATTTAGATGTATCTATGTGTATCTCAAAGCATCTAAGAGATGCTTGGTTTGAGATGCAACAGAGAGCCAGACCTTCCATGGCCTATGAGATGTTCAACCTAGCTCCTGTCATGATCTTGGCTGTGTCTCAAGAGAATTCCTGTTACATCATTACTAATTGATGAGCTTTAATGGAACGCAGACAAACAAACCTGAAGCCGCTCTTCTTAAACTCTCCCCGACCTAGGTTAGTTAAATATCTTTTCAGCTGAACGGGTTAAAAATAAATCGGACAAAAAATCAGTCAACAATCCTCCCCCCCACCCCCCACTCTGAATTTGAAGGTGAGGAGGTGATGGAAACACTGGGGCGGATGGACAGAGATGGAGATGGCCACACAGGAGTGATGGATGGTAGGGTCCGTCCGAGGTGGACGGTCACTTACCCTCGCCGGTGGAGCCCGTCCCTCTAAAGCAGTGGTTCTCAAACTTTTTATACCGCGTAACACCACAGAAAATGTTTTTCTCCCCAAGTACCACCATTATGACAGATGTTATAAGATATAACAACATACAGTAGCGTAGGCCGGCGGCCCTATTGAGCTAGGCTCATCTCATGCAGGAGGCACAATTATTTAATGTTAGCTGTTGTCAGCTGTACAAAGTGGTAGCACTAGAACAGAGATAAGGAAACACATACACATACACACACAGCAAGTGAAAACATGATCTCATGGTAAATGTATTTCCATTCGTACTAGTATTTTGATAGTATTGTTTTTAATCTAATTCCTCTGTATACCACTCGATAGCGCATCGCATACCACAAGTTGTATGCGTATCATAGTTTGAGAACCGCTGCTCTAAAGTATCCCCAACATGGTGATAAATAAACACCTACAAAAATACAAAATAAGTTCTGTGTATACCAAAAAAGATAAAATGTCCTAGTCCGACTCTAGTCTGTAATTGTAGCATGTATTTGTGTTACATAGCTAAATATTTTCACCTGTACATCAGATGTCCTTAGTTTTTTCCCAGTCTGCAATGTCAGGTTCCCCTCACCTGCCCGTCCTTGTCAATCTTCTGAACCGGCACCTCATTCCCTAATCTGTCTCTCCCAATGTATACAAGTTCACTTCCTTTGTTCCCTTGTCAGGTGGCTGTACTAGTCATGTCTCCTTGTCATGTCCATTTGTCATTGTTGTCTCTCTAGTTATTAATCAGTTTTAAGTAAGTGGCTTGGAGATTTTCCCCTTAAAAGCCTTTTTGTTACTGTTACGGCACCATCACATGGTCGGAGATTGTACCAAGAATAAGAATAATAAGAATAAGGTAACTTTATTTGTACCCGAGGGTAGATTTGGTTGCAGGTAGAAAGAAAGAATTGGCTGCATACACACACACGCAGACAACAATGACATCATCGACAGACGGAGACATAAAAGTGACAACAGTGCTCCAGACATAGGAACATGGATAAAAAGCATACAAAAGGTTAATACTATCAAAAGATGGATAAATACTAAATGCAAGTCATCATGGCAGATACAAAAAACAAGGTCAGAATAAATAAATAAATAAATAAATAGATGAAGAAGGCCGTACAATCCATAGGTTAATAAGTTAGTGTGTAGCTTAATTACTTATTTACTATTTAACGTTTTGACAGCTGAGGGAACAAAACTGCCTCTATATCTCTTTGTTTTGCAGGCAGGCATTTTGTACCTACGGCCTGATGGGAGAAGTTGAAATTCACCATATAGTGGGTGGGATCCATCTTCTAAGATAGACCCAGCTAGTCTCTGTAGCTGCCTTGTATGCAGGGATTCTGGGTTCAGCTGTGGCTCTCCAATCAGCCTACTAGCCCACCTCACGATTTGGTTCAGGGAATTCTTATTTTTTAGGGATACATGGTTAGTATTTTACTGTCAATGTGAAACGATGAGAGTTTCCTCAGACAATATAAACGCTGATTCCCCTTTTTGTACACAGCTTCGCAGTTTGTCTCAAAGTTTAGCTTGTTGTCGATGATGGTCCCAAGGTATTTATAGTTATCTTGGGACCATCATCGACAACAAGCTAAACTTTGAGACAAACTGCGAAGCTGTGTACAAAATAACATACGCTGAAGAAAATAGGCTACGTTGGAAACAATGAATTTATTTAAACATTGCTTTAGATATATTGGTGGCACTAGTGTAGGCCACGATCAGACATGGCGAGATTACATCACCTTGATATGTAATTATACTTCTAATTCCAATAAGATACATTGTTTGATGTGAAGAAAATCATTAAAATTCACTTCCTTCACATATTCATAACCCCTTATGCTTTGGAATACATTCAGTTCTTTCATTTGTATATATACGAGAAATAGTTTCTAAGAATTTTGGAGGACATTTTATAGTGTCCTTGAGTCCTGTTGTCACGATTCTGTATCAATACATTTCTCTGTGTTTGGGTGAGGCATAGAGAGATCGACATAGATAGATGGAGAGAGAGGACGAGAGAGGGACAAAGAAATAAACAGTGTTGGAGGTCAAGAGTTTACATCTCTCTGTATGTGGGCCCTTGTGTGCACGAGTCTAGACCACCCCCCCCCCCCCCACACACACACACACAACCACACACATGTTAAGATATATGTCAATTTGATAATAATGATAAATAGAGTGCGACTTGAGGTGAAAAGGCGGTCTAGTTTGGATAGGGATCGCTCGCAGTGAGAAGGTCAAAGGTTTGAACGTCAACAACAGCCATCATGCCCAAATGCTCTTAAGCATCCAAAATCCTTATCTTTCTTCCCGCTCATTTGAAATTCCACGCATGGAAGACTGTCAAGCAAGACATATTCAAATGTACAAATCAACATAGTGAGAGAGAGAGAGAGAGAGAGAGAGAGAGAGAGAGAGAGAGAGAGAGAGAGAGAGAGAGGCTAGTAGGATGAATCACGCCAGCTGACAGGGAGAGGCAGGTCTGAGTTGTGCAATAACTCAACTCCTCCAGTGAATGTGTCACCGTAACAGCCAGGCGTCGATGTTGAGTTTTACAGCCTGCTCAATGAAGCTTCTGTGTGTGTGTGGGTGCGCTGGTTTGTTCATGTGTCTCGTTTTATAAGGATGTGTGTGTGTGTGTCGGTGTGTTTGTTTGTCCGTGGTTGTTGGTGCGCTATGATGCAAGGCGTGTGCGTGGTTAACTAGGGATGGTGGGGTGTCACATCTGTTTCTCCTGAAGGGCACCTTTGGGAGAAAATAAACATAAATAAACAAATAAATAAATAAAATGCTGCTGGATGTGTAGACACGGGCCCCCTGGGATCCCAGGGTGTGGTTGTCCACGATGTCCTCTACCGACAGACTCACTGTCCCGTGCTCCCATTGCCATGGTCAACTGGGGGGGGTGGAGCAGCAGGCACTAGCCCCATGCTTCAGAGACTATACTCTTGCTTTAAATACTGGAGACGTCCCCCAACCTTGCTTGACTGTAGTTAGGGCAGCCAAACTCGATGGCAGGCGTGTGCCGTCCATATGGGCAGGTGGGGCAGGGAACTACTTGCAAAAGCATGCTCCCAAAAGAATTGTCCCTCAGTAAATCATGGCTCCAAGTCTATTTTTAATAATGTGAATTTCACATTAACTATCTATAGTTTCTGTAGGCTTGCCGACTATTTTTGGTCTGTTGACATCGAATTTTGGATGATGGTGGCGATTCTATTTGAATTTAACTTGTCATGCAATGTGGGGCAGGATAGCTCAGCGACCGCGTTCCTCCGTATTTTAATCGAATAACCCTGCAGGCTTCAACAAGAATTGCAATCTGCGCTAAACGACGCCTATATGGTCGTAAAGTAGTCTGCCCCATGGTCGTATTATAGAACTGTTGTTGTTTTAACTCAAATTATTCCGTGAGTATCTTTCATCATTTCTATATCAGATGCAGATATAGCGAGTGGTGTTGCACCTGTGATTAACAGTGTTGAGTTTCTGTTAAAAAAAAAAATTGAGAGGTTAAAATTGGAAGAGAAGTCAGAATCAAACAACTTGGCCCTGACAGACTGGACATAAACATTATCCAAAATTCAAAGGATATGGGGAACACTTACAACATAACTTTCTCCCGAGCATGGCATGAAAATAAATGATGGCTATGTCGTTGCTCAATATATATATATATATATATATATATATATATATATATATATGTCTGTCTGTCTGTCTGTCTGTCTGTCTGTCTGTCTGTCTGTCCGTCCGTCCGTCCGTCCGTCCGTCTGTCTTTTTGTTTAATCCCCCTCTGTCTTTTTTTTTTTTCTGTATCAAACTCTCTAGCTATGGGTAATAGATAACGGTATTTGAGCTGTCTCCGTGGTGGGGACCGTTCAATAAGTATTATATAAATTATCCATTCTCAATTTGACTGTCAATCAGTAGTTAAGTGTGTGTCTCTGTGTCTGTACACACACAGCCTGAATCCATATGACAGATCCAAAGTAATGTGTCCCCTGAGACGAATAAACATTTAAACATTTCAGTCTGTTACTACTATGGGTAGCACGTCCCCCTGAATCCATTTGTGGCCAATAATGATAAACACAGCTCACACACACGCAAACACACACACACACATACACACACACACTCACACACACACTCACACACACACACACACACACACACACACACACACACACACACACACACACACACACACACACACACACGCAGACACACACACAGACCACACCCACACAGACACACACACACACACACACACACACACACACACACACACACACACACACACACACACACACACACACACCACATACACACACACACACACACACACACACACACACACACACACACACACACACACACACACACACACACACACACACACACACACACACACACACACACACACACACACACACACACAGGTATGTCCGAACTGGTTGTCCAGCATGCAGTGAATGATGTGACCTGTGGTGGCTCTGGAACAAGAGGACCCCCATGTACCCAGGCAAGCTCAGATCCCTGCCCTGATACCAACATTGCTCTAAAACATGTGTGAGTGTCTGCATGTGTGTTTGTGTGTGTTTGTGTTCTATATGTGTGTTATTCTGTTCTCTGTGTGTGTGTGTGTGTGTGTGTGTGTGTGTGTGTGTGTGTGTGTGTGTGTGTGTGTGTGTGTGTGTGTGTGTGTGTGTGTTTGTGTGTGTGGTTGTGTGCTTCTGCTTTTATCTTTGTACTACATGGCACTTTGGGAAATCATCTTTTTACAAATAGTGGAGAAAGCCATCCCATTTGCTGAGCAACTATAGTAGCTCAATAAATAATGTCCAAACCGTCTCCCACCTTACAGGCCTATCAGTGTCAGATCATGTTCCCTCAGTACCCGCCGCGCAGCTTGACTAACACCTTGGACGGATGTATAGTGACTATTTGCTGCTTTCTGAATGATGCCACGTACACAAAGGGACGCACACACATACACACACACACACACACACACACACACACACACACACACACACACACACACACACACACACACACACACACACACACACACACACACACACACGCATGCACGCACGCACGCACACACACACACACATACACAAAGACCACAATAATCATATTCATGGTCAGCCATTTTATAAGGCTGTTGAATAATTGGCAAGCAGCTGACACTTGTGCTGTTGTAAGCGATTTCAGCTCACTAACAGCACAACCCCAAAATTATATAGAGACCTGCCAAGAGTCTAGTGTGCAAGACCCAATTTATTTTACTGGAGACGATAGGGCTAATACCTTGAGAAACGTTCTGGAGTGCATCCAGAGGGTTTTTTGTTTGGTTTTCTGCTAATAGTTTTGCCCCGTCAGTCAGAGGTGCCTTATTCCTCATTCTCAACACACAAATATTACACACATAACACATACACTAGCTTAAGAAGTCACAATGAATACTTGATCTCAAATGCCAATGGTTCCCAAAGAAGGTCTGATACAGGGACAACTGTATCAGAAATATTCCAAGAGTTTATACAAGCCTGCGTGCCTTTCGTTTATGTAATCGGAAGACTTTATTCTGAGTTGTGTAACACCGTCAGAGAGATACCTACCTCCTCTCCCGAAAGACCCGCTAAATTGTAAGCAGATACAAGTCATCAGTATTGTGGAGCAGCAGGGTCAAGAGGTACATCTGTTTAACATTTCAACCTCCTCCCCCATCAATCACTGTCTGGAGACTCAAACAATGATGCCACAGATGATGAGAGAGTGAGAGCAAGCAGGAGATATAGAGCGAGACACAGATGGAGAGAGAGAGAGTGGAGAGACAAAGAACACAAAGTAGAAGGAGGGGGGGAGTGAGAGTGAAATACATTTTTATTTTATTCAATCATTGAAGGGATATACTTTATTGCAAATAACCCTTCACAAGTATGTCCTTGCGAGCATTGAATTTCATTGCAAATTTCCTTTTTTATGATTGGTTCTACAACGGAGGGCAGCATTTGCAATACCTCCTTTGATTCATTAAAAACAAACGCTGTGTTTACATATTTAAATGTGAAAAAATAAACTTGCGAGGGATGCATGCGTGCGACAGAGTGAGGTCCATACATTTATAAACATTCTTGGATTATTCTGATCTGGTTGTGTGCCTATTTTCCTTGTTTCGAGAAGGGTGCCTGCAAGCAAAATAGTTGCAGGTGAAAACAATAATAAAATATGATTGATTAGTTGGTTGGTTGATTGGTTTATTGATTGAAACATACAGCAAACATACACGTCTGTATAACCACTAGTCCTAATGCACCCCATTACCAAGGCGCTTGGCAATGTAATTGTTCTGCGGATGTGAAAATGTATCTCTAATGGCCAGGTCCCACAGGCACTATATGAGTATAAAAGGAACACTATTTGTCCTGCTTAACCCTTCCTTCCTGTATAATCGAGAACACACAGGCCTGTTAAGCGCAGGGGAAACAGATCGCCACAATGATGAATTATAAACAGAACAAAGTGGAAATTGGACCTCTTATTTATGTCGAAAATCTGTGTCGGTAAAAACAAGATTTGTTCTTTGTACTTTAAGTAGTCTTAATAAAATCATCTTCAATGTTGTTGTTCATCCAATTGTTCTTCCACATCATCCCGACAAACAGATCTCAAGCCCAGACATTCTAAAACACACACACAGAAACATACACACAGACATCGGCCAACCCTTAAGAAAAAATAAATTTGAGGATTTATTGGGGTTGAAATTGCCTTTTTGTCATGTTTGTGTATGTATGTGTGTGTTTGTCTCTGTGTGTGTGTGTGTGTGTGTGTGTGTGTGTGTGTGTGTGTGTGTGTGTGTGTGTGTGTGTGTGTGTGTGTGTGTGTGTGTGTGTGTGTGTGTGTGTGTGTGTGTGTGTGTGTGTGTGTGTGTGTGTGTATGAAGTGAAAAGCTGCTGAAATATAGCACAGTGTCAGAGTGCGGAGCTGTTTTGAGATTTGTCTGCCAGCTCTTCATTCTCTCTCTCTTTCTTTCCACTCTCTCTCCCGTTGGAGCCCTCTCTCCATCTCTCCATACAGGGTAGTGTCTCTCGCAGCACTTGTGATCCCAGTAGGGTTGGCTGAAGGTGCAATCACTTGAGGCAGAACATGTCTTCTGAAGCTATTAAATTCCCTTCTAAACAAACTCCACCTTATTTTATTCTCAAGGCGACATACTTAAAATTCGGAAGAGGCCGTTGGCGCTTGATGCGGGCTGGAAGGTGCTACCATCAGGGCAGGACCATTTGATAGAATTAGGATGCGTTCAGACTGGCAAACTCATGAATTGAACTCAAAGCAAGAACCAACAGATTAGCTGCCTTTTAACTACAGGACAGCACACATTATGGGAATTAATTAACCGTTTGAATCAATGAAGTGAAACTTCTGCCTGCAGTCCTGGTGTGTTGATCTGAATTGGATTGGTCAGAAAGACTCTGGCCAGGTCTGGTTAGTTATTTCCCTCCTGGAACATCCAATTTGATTCCCCCAGAGACAGAGACAATTGGCCAAAAAGATACAAAAGAAAGTTAAAGGAATGGACTAATTGTAACGTCCTTGTGCTCGTAGTAAGGACAGCGTCTCTGAAAGAAGGACAATTAAATGGCCCCAATGCAAACAAATCGTAACAGAGGAAGGGCGGTAATAGCTATGGATGATGAAATGGGTTTGGTGTGTGTGTGTGTGTGTGTGTGTGAGTGTGTGTGTGCGCATGCAAGCATATTTTCCCATATCACAATGCCATTATACAAAATGTAAGCATATCCTCTGTCACACGCGCTCCATCAACTGTTTTGTCTGGTAATGCTCCCCGCAGACATTTCAAAGGTGCACACAGGGCAACGATGCATCATTTTTCAATTTCATCAGCGCCAAGGAAATTACCTCACACCCGATCTTAGGCAAGCCATCGGCCCCGGTCGTAATGTGATTCAGTCTCATCACCCACGGGGTGTTTATATCCACCGGAGCCCCATTGTCACTCCTCTGCTCCATGCGCTGCGGGGTTATAATGCATTTTCCATTATTATCATTATTATTATTATTATTGTTATTATTATTTCCAGACTCCATCTCTTTAGCAAGTCGTGAGCATGCATCGACGCAGTGTGGCTTGTATCGGCCGTTACGTGATACGTTGACTTTTATTCCATCTGGAAGGGTAGATTAGATGTCAATAATTGTTGACAATTCAGTTTGTCCAGCTAATAGATTGGTTGAGCTTTTATTGTTTTAGGTGACATTTTTATTCCTCCCTCTCCTCTTCTTCCTCTTATCTCTTCTCTTATTCTGAAGCTGAGGACCTG
>NC_082401.1:5799419-5801919 GCF_031168955.1 Gadus macrocephalus
ATTATTTTACCAGGATATATATTATATGAAGGACACTAGGTGTGTTGAAAAACACCGTATCTAAAACACACATATTTAAAGTGTTGCTGAAAGATGTAACCTTTTAGAAGATGGCATGGTTTCAAAGTAAATTCTTAGACAGCCAGCAAGCCATTTATTTAGCCAGGCAGTCAAACAGGCAGCTATCCAGGCAGATAAACTGACAGATTTGATAGCTGAGCAATATATTCTGACCGACAGATTGATTCTGATTCTAGATATTTACACATAATTATCATCAACACCTTTATCTTCATTTATTTATTATTGTATTTTGATACATAATAACAAGGACAGGAAACCACATTATTATGACTGATAAAAACAAACAAAAAGCAAAACAGACATAAGTGCCCGTGCATCTACCCTACCCACTCCTCACATAGGACCCTAGAGACATAACTACGCCAGCACAAATTCAGCCTTCCCTCCCACCGAATCAACATTTATTTGTTGTTGTTTTGATTCATTTGTTAAGCACTTTGAATATCAACTTTGCTTGACGAGCACTCTATGAATAAAGATTGTTTGCTTCATTGATGATTGAAGCCTGCATGCAGATCTCTGCACATCGCAAACAATCCCGTGATGAATCCATGAACACATTAAATTTACATTTACATTTAAGGCATTTAGTGGACGCTTTTATCCAAAGGGACTAAGAATAAGTACATTTGTCAGAAGAAGGTGAAACAATAAACTGTACCGCTAATAATCGCTAGCTTAATCCATTCCCTATATACAACAAAGATAGCAACACAACTAAGTACTATAACTAAGTATGACATACAAGAAGTGCGTACATTAAGTGCCAAGACATACAATATACGATAAGTGCGTACATTAAGTGCCAGGACGTACAACATACAATAAGTAGGAGGGGTGGGAGGGGGTGGCTAGGCAGAATCTAGGAGGGCCATGGGTTGTCTGTGTGTGCGTGTGCTTGTTTGGAAATAGAAGTGCAACTGTCAATATGCTGTGTGATGATATTATCTCACTAGACCATGATTCATCATACTTTCGCAAAGGAGGGTTCATTCAAATTAAAATGTAATTATCCTAAAAGGGCTCATCCATGTGTTAAATCTTCGCGTCTGGATATTGTTGTGTCAGGTCTCTGATGTCTCTCAGAGGAAAACTAACACTGGCCATGATTTCTTATTCATGGTTCCTGTGCTAACAGTGCTCACTTAACAACCGTAGCCTTCATCACCGTTCATTATGACTGCTAACGTCCCCGGATATTACAGAGCCTTAAAGTGTCTCTCCTGCTCGCGCTTTGTCCCTAATGGCGTTCCCTTAATGGCTTGTTCATACATTAACTGACTCATAACGCAGCGGTGATAATACACATGGAGAGCTTCCAGTAGACTTTGTGTATTTTATTTGACTGTAAATGGGACGAGGTGTATTTCGGTATTGTGGTACATATTGTTATTCATTGGACCAATGAAAAAACAAAAAGCCAATGCTTTCAGTTATTGTGATGCAGGTGCAGCTGAAGCATTTATGGCTACAACAAAAAGAGAGTTGGATATGAATGTCGGTAGTCTTCAGTTAAGATGCCAGCCTGTGCCAAACCATCTCACTTTTGGATCAAACTGATTCCACTTCATTCTTACAAGATGATCACTGAGTATGATGATTATTCTTTTTTTCATTTGATCTGTGCTTTTCAATAGATTGGTGACATCCCTAAAAATACCACAATAATCATTGAAATCATACATTCCATTACACCTTTGCTATGTGGTGACATGTTCATTTGGGAGCCGAAATGGACCCTAATTAAAACTCGGACCACATGAAAACAGAAGAACCACAGGTCTATCATTGACGTATAGACACCCCCACCCATTCATCCAGCCATCCTGATTTACTGAGATTCGACGCCAGGTATATGGCATGTCTGATGAGCCGTTGACAACACAGCTAGGGGTAGTATATCAGGTAGCGAGCAGCCATGTGGACTATATCCTCTCTCTCTCTGTGCCTCACTCTCCACTGTACGTTGAAGAGTGGGTTCCTTCACTAGTTCATCATCAGCCAATAGATCCTGAGGACCCTGTCAACACTCATGTCAGGACCAGGCGTGTACGCTGAGACATTCACATGTACAGCACACACACACACACACACTCTCATGCACACTCAGAGAAGGGTGCGCTGCGGGCAAACACAATCAAACACACACACACACACACACACACACACACACACACACACACACACACACACACACACACACACACACACACACATATGTGACACCCCCCCGTACTTCCTGTTCTGCTGCGATCTGCGGGAGTGATTCAAACCAGCAAGTAAGCCCCCTTGTTAAAAAGATACAAATCAGTGTAATTGGTAGCAGATGGAGGGGGAGTGAAAGAGAGCGAGAGAGAGAGAGAGAGAGAGAGAGAGAGAGAGAGAGAGAGAGAGAGAGAGAGAGAGAGAGAGAGAG
>NC_082401.1:5806919-5811919 GCF_031168955.1 Gadus macrocephalus
GGCCAGCGGTGGCTGCAGCACGGATCGATGGGGTGTCTTGTCCGTGGAAAAGCCTCATCCTCTTTGTCTCTCCCGGGTTTCATACCTGTATTAACCCGGCAGGAGCTCACTGTGCAAAGCCTATTTATTTATTGACCTTTTTTTGGGGGGGTTATTTTGGAAAACCATACTGCTAAATTCCAACAGGAGGGGGTGTGGCAACAGAAAAATGTATTCTCGCTGGGAAAGTTTGGTTGAATAAAAGGGTGGTTGTGCGTTGTCAGCACAAATAGCCAGTGGCAGAAGGTATTAACAACACACCGCTTAAGTGACATCGATAGATCTTCCGAGGTGCTCTCAGCGTGCAACATCAATACCGAAGGATCCTCTGGGGAGAAAGAGGGGGCCTATTCACTTCTCAAGACCATGAACAATCTGCACACATATATTTTTTCACAGCGTTCTTCATGTAATTATTAATAATTATAAAATAAAAAATTATAAAAAATATTATTTTCAGGTATGTTTTTTTCCTCCCCACTGCTCCTAGATGTGTTACAAATGGAATTGTACACACAGCCAAGTCTTTGAATAAAGTGTTAGTGTGCTTGTATATATGGTGATATGACACCTCTTTCAATGAAGGAGACGGTACAAACCATTTTCATAATATATCCTACAAGCTCACTTGGAAGTACTCATCTTCTGAAGAAGTCTTGCTCAAGGGTTTGCTGAAGGTTTGATGCCTTTGAAGGCAGGTGTCGAAGATCTGATGACCTTTATTACTCAAGTTCCCCTCTCTTTCGGGAGTGAAATTTAACCGGCAACCTCTGAATAAATTGGAAAGCCACTCACACTTGTTGACAGACCCCAAACTCTCAGCTACAGTAATAACTACGAAACTGAGCTCCTACCCCACTCCCATTTGGTAGTTGATGCCTTTGGCAGAAGATGGTAAACATCAAGAGAGCCTCACATGCCTCACACTCGGCTCTCTCTCTCATCCTACTCTCTCTCGTTTGCCGTTCACATGGCTGCTCTCAGAATTGGTTCTTTTATCTGTGTTCATTCCATCTGTGATGACCTCACAAAGACATCATTTCATTCTCCATTACCCCGGCCTCGATCAAAGCTCTCCGAGGGTCCCTCTACTTTCTACATCCCTGCCAACCCCACTCACCTTCTTGATGTTTATCGCACAATATTGTGCTGCTCTGAGTGTATGGCTTCCTCGCCATTGGAGGCTTTTCCCAGCAACATTAGCTTGGATGAGGAAAAGTTGCTCAGGAGTGCTATTAAGAATCTAGTGGGAAAGTGAATGTCCCGTACCATTGGAAGGTGTACGTGTCACGTACCATTGGAAGGAAAAACTATTCAAAGGCCAAGTGTTCCCTGTTGAGTTGAAGAAGCAAACGCAATAAGCAACAATATCTGAGAAGCATTTCAGGTCCTTCAAAAGGCATTAGGCCACGTTATTTTTTATTAAAAATTATCATGGCCAAAAGTACTATTTTACAATATGTGCAAGTATCACACCCAAATAGTTGGGTTGGCAGTACGATTAATAAACGATACATCATGAGCGTGCATGACGTCAGTTCATGCATAATCTCAAGGACTCTGCTAGGATCATTACTTCTACAGCAGTGTTGTTGAGAAAGTCAAGGTTAAAGTTACTCCACATCATCCACAGGGCTTACATAAATAAATTATAAATAAACCTGTCCAACATAAGCCTGTCAAAACTGACCATCAGTCTTTTTCCTCATGAAAGGTATCTTGCCAAAGGTGTATGAGAAATTGTGTGCCATTGGCATGAACACCTATGCTATGTTATGATCACAATTATGCCGGCATTTCAAGCTTCTTTGGCCAACCAGCTGTTCTAGAGGTCAGGGAAACCTGGTGGGTAAAGGGTGTTGCTTAAAACTACCTCAGTAACTGTTCAGCAGGTTTTATTGGCTGGGAGGGATGTTGGGATTTAAGGGGCAGCATAGTGTAGCCGTTGGTCTTGGACACCCAGCCATAATTTTCTGGGCTCAATCAGGGTCCACAGTCTATTTTAAAAATCAACATTGCGCAAGAGTCCCAAATGCCTAATCTCTCCTTATCTACAAATGTAATTCACCATAAGTCTTTTTGGATAAATGCATCAGCTAATTGGCATTATCTTCCTCCCTTCCTACCTCCTCCATCCAAGGCCCCATTTTTGGAGGACACAGCTCCAATAGCAGAATGGTCAATGACTACCGCATCGATCCCTGCTTCACGCCATGAAGCCGGGCCATCGGCTTTGCCGCATCGCTGTCACACGTTGGACCTTAAAAGTCTACCTGAAGTGGCATTTACAGTGTGATTGCACGAAACACTGTGCATTATGTCCCTCAATCTCTTCTCTCTCCGGCAGTGGCATTCATTTCCTCCACTAACTGCCTCCCCTGCTGGGCTGGGAGGACCCCATGCTGGCAGGCCCCGGGCCCTTCGGCTGGAGACTGAGGCGACCCGCAGACTGTGGAGCAAAGTGCTTTAATGAAATGTTATTTTCCGTGATTTTCTTTTCGCAGCGCCACTTTAGTTTTGCTAATGTCTGTGCGTCTGGTTGAGTGTGTGTGAGTCAGTGTACGCGGTGTGTGTGCGTGTGCGTGTGTTTGGTAAAGGGTATTATTTGGACAAACCTGTGACAAGTTCAAAATAAGGTTGTAGTAAGAAAAAAACGGCAGACCAAAGCATTTAACTTGTACTCATGCCTGGAAATAAGAAAAAAGTGAAACCAACGGCTTAAAATTAACAGCTTTTTGGCTTGGGACCAGTTTAATATCACCGCCATCAAAAGCTCTGAATCCCATTAATGGTTGCTGAATGTTTTCCACCGTGCATAATGAATGGAACCACATTCACAAGGGGACCCTGTGTATCAGATTAACACTTTGGACCTGTTGGATTTTTCCTCCCTGACAAAAAGCCGGTTTATTCCTGTGTTGAACCAAGCCTACGATCACAAATAGTATATTTCTTACAGGGTTATCATTATACACAAAATAAAATGCTTAATTAACGACTTTGATATGCTTTCTTTCTTTTTTACATTCTCTGTTACCTCTGTTACTTGACAATGATAGAGAGTATATGTACATAGATATGTTCCTACATATCATCTATATATATCGATAGATTGATTAAAGCGGTGAGTGGTATTAGCCCTTAGTAAAGCCCTTTGAGACTGTACCGTGATTAAGGGCAATACATATAAAATTGAATTGAATTGAATCAAATTGAATTTGTATCAAGATCAGTGCAGCTAATCTGCATCAAGGTTTCTTACATGTTCTCCTGGTTGTAAGACCAGGTGATCACCCCGCTGAAGGTCATCCCTCAGATGTCTTCTAGATGACTGACACGCAGGCACTAGCTGCTCTTTTTGCCATTCCTGATGGGCCCAAAATGGCAGCGTGTGTGAATCTCTACAGTTCACATTTGGTCATTAAGTCCCATTCAATCTGAAATGCCACTTATTATGGCGACCCTTTCATCCTCCCTCCTTCGGTTGCGTGTCTGTCCAAGCAGACCAAATGTGACGATTTTAAATGCTAGCAGGGTGATGGGTCTTCAGAAGGCAGTGTCTTCCCCGTACACACGCATAACACCCTGTCACCGAAGCGCGCACACACACACACACACACATACACACATGCGCGAACACGCACACACACACACACACACACACACACACACACACACACACACACACACACACACACACACACACACACACACACACACACACACACACACACACACACACACACACACACACACACACACACACACACACACACAACACAGCTCTACTGCCCAGCTCCAAAAAAGAAAAAACTCAAGCCACAATGACCACTTCAAGGGTACATTCAATATAATTTTTTTTACTTTTGACTTTCATTGTCCTTTTGTGGTTTTAGTCTTCAACCTCAAAAAATAGAGACGTCACTACCTGGCAGGCATGCAATATAATATTATTTTGTTACTATTCCACTACTTCTAATTTTGGGCAAGAGACTCATTCATGCTGCGGCTGAACTTAAACCCATGTCAAGAGAAAAGCAAGTGTGCATTTCTTACTTAAGGGACTGAAACTCACGGTAAGGAACACACACACACATACACACACACACACATACACACACACACACTCACACACACACACACGCACACGCACGCACGTATGCACGCACGCACGCGCCCACGCACGCACGCAAGCACGCACGCACGCACACACACAAACACGCACACACACACACAGACACACACACACACACACACACACACACACACACACACACACACACACACACACACACACACACACACACACACACACAAACACATACAAGAGGTCAATACCATTAACAATCGGCGCTCGGGATTCTGCCTGTGTTGAAGTAGGGAATGTACTTCTCCCGCTCATATCTTATTCATATTGCACGCTTGTGGGATTCAGATGGAATAAAATAATAAACCTTGGTCTTCTACTTCCTCTATCATGTGAGGGACCCACCAGAGGAAGACATCGAAGTCTCTAATGCGGCTATTTATGAAGGTGACACTGAGGAGACACAGTGAGGGCTAGCTTTGTCCATGTGGGCCATCAGGCATGAGTCAAAAAGATCCCTTTTATGAATGTTTGAAATCCTAAAACTGATGTTAATCATCTTCTGTGCAAATATAATTTATTGTTTTCATTTATACAATTTAGTGGTATCATTTTACAATTAGGGTACAATAATGAACCCTTAATAACCAAGCAATAAGTATTAACTCGCATTAAATAACAGTTAATTACAAGTTAACTAATGGTCTAATAATATTTTTCTATTGGTATATTTACAAATGGTGTCCATGTTAACTAAGGATATGTTGTTCATGATGTCTAAGGTGTGAATGTATACATTATTTAATTGTAATCACTGAATTCACTAATGTTAATAAATGATAAATAATTGCACCTTTATTGTAAAGGTTTACCA
>NC_082401.1:5816919-5839419 GCF_031168955.1 Gadus macrocephalus
TGTGTGTGTGTGTGTGTGTGTGTGTGTGTGTGTGTGTCTGTGGTGTGTATTTTTCAAAAAATTTGTTCCAAATTGTTTTTTGGTACTTTTTTGTAATCTCTTGTTTTTATCAATAAAGCATACCTTCGCAATCCCATTCAAACTACACAAACTCTTCATTTTATGCAAGTGTTTAATAGATTAATCTCTTTCTGCTTTTCCAAAAACTGATTTTGTCTCAGTTAGACATAACATTAATCAAGTTCTGCAGTATGGTGCGGGGATATATGGAATGCATTTAGGACGGCAGTACGCTGTGGCTTTAGACTGCTGTGTGCTTCTCACTGTGGCTTCCCACTTTGTTTGGCTGGACCCTACATGCACTCCTGCAACACAGCAGTTACACACACACACACACACACACACACACACACACACACACACACACACACACACACACACACACACACACACACACACACACACACACACACACACACACACACACACACACACACACACACACACACACACACACAACCCACACAGACAGACACAGTGTCTGACAGCTATTTGACTTTAAACCCTGGCCTCCATTACTAAGGATTGGTCCACCATTTTTCTGTTTGGATCAATGTTGATTCTGTTGATTCTTACTAATCCAAAACTGGTTTATGTGCTAAACAATAATCATAATATACAATAATGCAATAATATACATAAATATGATGGTTTGGAGAATAATAGACTATAATCTGTTCAATAAGGAGGTGGCTTTGAGTAGAGTTTAGCCCTCATCATTCTCCCTTAAAAATATCCTCCAAACAGCACCAAATACAGTTGAATCGCACAACTGAGTACACTGAAGAGCGCCTCTCAATTAAGAGTGGAGACTGTCGCTGTGGTCCAAGTTGTACTGCCAGCATGATTTCGGTCTCAATCTACCATAGCGTGATTCTTGACTACAGATCTTACGCCAATTTATCAAAGGCCTTTGAGATACACAATACTGAGACATTCCAGGTGTGTTGTGCCTCTGCTACTCAGAGTAGATTTATAGAACAAGTTCACCACAGGGAGCCAAATCTGGAAACTCCAAAAAGGTTTTTGGGGATTTTATTCTTGAGGCCACAAGCCGGTCCTGGCCGGCATACAACCATCCTGTTTTTAATTTATTTATTTTTTTTAATTTCCTCTCAATGATTTGGTAGCTTTTTTCTTTCACCAACCAAAATGTCAAGGCAAGGTTATAACATATTCATTAAGTTATATTAAGGGAGTTTTTTTAAAGCATGTGCTAAGCATAATATTTTTTTTTAATTTTGAGGGAAATATGTTGAATAAAATATATTGCTTTTAATGCACTAACACTTTTATATGGGGAAATATGAAGAATTATAAATCTATTGGCCTTAGACTTGAACAAATAATTAATATCAAGGGGCTAATGCAGATAATTATTTAAGATAAACATAAAGTTTAAAATGTAATAGTTTTTACAGTTAATATAGAGATCAAATGATTTAAGGAAATAATATTATAATTTTAATAGGGAAATGTAGACTTTATTATACAAATAAGAACTTTTATTTTATATTGAATAAATCAAATATTTGACATTTTGTAATAATATCATAATACACATATATTGAATTCATTACAGGTTTGTATCCATTATTTGTTATTAAATATATTTTGTATTCAATTTAATTTCTTCCTATTTTCATGAGTTTATTAAGTTATTTACGAGATGATAGTGATGGTAACCCGACGGTTGAACTCTATGTGAACTTGTTCTTGAAATTGGAAAAACAAAGACAGCGTAGAAAAATATAATTCCGGATAATCCTTGTATTATTAGAGAATATGAATACCACAGTTGCCAGCACTAGTTTATTAATGTTCAATAGGCCAATGTACTTAGGCCTATTTTTTTATTTTTTATTAAATCACACCAAATAGGTTCAAGGTTGACCCAGAAACCTCCCGATGACATCGTCCATGGCTACCAATTGCGTCACTCTCTGCAAACTTTTTATATTCTGTTCATTAAGTACTTTCGCTAACATCATGCTCGTGCTCCTCTCATTGGACAGACATTCCCCCCCCCCCCTCCCCCCACAGGCGCACAAGGGGTCACGGTCAAGGCGTCTCGTTCGCAGTGCGCTCAAGTCTGTGTTCCAAACTCATGTGGTTTAGAATAAAAATCCCTCTTAACCTATTAACCAGCTGCTGTGAGAATGGAGGCGGAGCTTCGGAGAGAGGTGGCGTTGGTCGGACCACGTCCTTATAATCCAC
Source organism: Gadus macrocephalus (assembly GCF_031168955.1). Taxonomy (NCBI): domain Eukaryota; kingdom Metazoa; phylum Chordata; class Actinopteri; order Gadiformes; family Gadidae; genus Gadus; species Gadus macrocephalus. Next base: position 5,819,197 of record NC_082401.1, read on the forward strand.
GTTCCCCCTCCTGCTCCTCGCCGGAGGAAATGTGTCATGGACTCTAGATGACCTTCCCGTCAACACACACACAACGTCTGGCACAAACACACACAGACACACAGACACATACACACACACACACACACATACACGTACGCACGCACACACACACACACACACACACACACACACACACACACACACACACACACACACACACACACACACACACACACAATGTCTGACAACAAAACACACAGACACAAAGCACATTTTGAAAGTAAAGTACACAAACACACAAACAAGCACGCGCACACACACACACCTGCTTATGCATTTACAAATTTGCACACAACAAATCCATCTACACACACACGCACACACAAAGACAAAAAACAAGTAAATTATCATATACACACACAGTATGAATCAATGAACACTGGCTTGTACACCAACAGGGTCACATGCACACAGACACACACAAAATGCATTCAGTTTTTCTAATCAAACATCATTGGTTTGCAAAATCCGATCGCATTTGAAGCAGCTTCCCTCATGATGGAGACAAAAAATCAGGGCCGATGTGACATTTGAGTGATTGGAATGGAGGACCGTGATCGACAGACTTAGTCCTTACTAGGAAATCTCACCCCAATAATTCCTAAAGCCTGACATTGTATCCCAGGCAAGTCTAAACCTTACGGTATGTGGGCCGATATGCTTTGATACACTGCACGATAAAAAAATCAGGTGTTGCATAAATAGGCCAATCCCAATGACACCACATGCGGTTATATGACACATCCATAATGCTTCTATGCATGACATAAAAGATCCATCCATGATCCACTTATATACACTACCTCAGAAAATGCCAATGTTATCAGCGATAAAGGTGGTGAGTTTGGGATAATTTTTTTAATCTGTTAAAGTCTGAAATCTGAAAAAGTCCAACGGCAATACCGGTGATCCTAGGTAAGGCAGCATTAAAACAAGTTTTTAACTTATGATGAAACAAAATATTTTAATTATTATTTGATTAGGCCTATTCTTTTTTTTTATATTACTTATATTACAACTAATACAATGACTAAGGAATACTACAACTGTAAAAAAAATCTGTGCATCTAAATTATAACACCCATGAAAGCATCTGCTAAATGCCCTAAATGTAAATGAAAGCTGCCTGCAATATTATATATTTCTTTGCAAACGTATTTTTGAAATACAACTTAAAATATATTTTTTTAACAAGCTCCTTTTGCAACTCTGTGCTGTATAGGAGGATGAGAAGCACACAGAGGACCTCTTATTCCACCATCATGTGCCCGGTGCCTGATGAGCCCTGAGAGGCTGTAAATCACTGTCTCAAGTGGCTTAATGCTTTTAAAAAAACTGAAAACATGAAACATGTACTATAGACAAAATAATCAAAATAAACAACAGCAAAATTTAGAGGAAAACAGGCCACTACCCTAGCGTACTTTGAGATTGGTGGCGCATTACAGTTTTTCTCAGTTGCTTTGGTACATTTCTCGAATCATCCTCAACTTTTGCAAAACAGTAAATGCATTTCTCAATACAATTCGTACAAATAGCAAAACACCATGGATTACCTGCAAAAGCCAGTCTCTTGCTCAAAATCCTTAGTTCGTCTCTCAAAAGTAAATATCTGTGTCAATGATCATGTCAGTGCCATCAGAATGACAAGCCCTTGTGTCATTGTGTACGGATAAGAGAATCAAATTGCTTAGTCATGGCTTCAATATAACAGTGTTATATTGCAAATTAAGAATTTCATTGCCCAGTGCAAACTATGTTTCCATTGTGTATATGACAATAAACGATCTTGTATCTTGTATTTTTTGTACACTGGAGGGATGCTCTTATGTAAACTATGGCTAAAGTTTTGAAGACAATTACTGTATTGTAAATTGTTAGTTACAATTTAGTGTATGTCGGAGATTGATTTGCAAGAGTCCGGAAAAGATTCACATTTACGCTTTGACTGTTTGTACTGTAATTTGTTGACAGACCATGTCATTGTCAGAAATGTGAACATAGGCCAATCTCCTTAGGGTAAACTGTGCATGCATTACTGTAGGAATTACAGTGCAGCCATCCTACACCTCCTGACGTTCCTGTCTATTGGGCCACAAATTCTCATTCTCACGCAGCCTCACTCCTCTTCCTCTTCTTCTCTATGGCTGTTGACTCCGTCCACTTCCCTATCCTTCCATTGTCAGACAACGTAACATTGTGTTGTGCTCCAGCTATATATATTTCCCTTCTTTAGAGAAAGTCAATATTCACCTGGTAGCAATTTACCACTTCAGCTTCAAAGTGGTAAATTGAAATCTAATAGAATTTTTTCCATTAGATTTAGAAAAAATTCTAATGGAAATCTATAGAAATATGCTTGACATATTACGACAACTTGTTCAACCATTTTGCATGTAAAGACTTATGCAATGAACTAATGCCTAAATGTTTTGGGGGAGAGACCCAGTATAATACATTTTGATCAACATGACATAAGAAATTGATAATGTAGGAAAGAGCAGAGAATTATACATAAACATTTGCATGAATGTACCAAAGCATCTGCAACTTGTTCAAAGAAATGAGAAACTGCTTTTTTGATGTGCACAATTTACACAATGATGTGAAGATTGAACAGGTAGTTTTGAGTTTTGAAATGTACCAAAGCGACTGAGAAAATTGTTACATTAAAAAAATTAATGTAATGCGGTCAAAGGTGTGTGTTTATAAAGTATTTTACAGCCAATCAGAATCAAGGACTGGAACATCCATTTTCTAATCATCAATAAATTATACTGATGGATGAGGCTCACAGCTTCTCGGGTAATTGGTTAATCATGGCTTCATATACGTCCCTGCTGTCAACCTTGAAACATGCTCTGTATTCCAGAGCTTAAGTTTGTTTAGAAAATTCCACGGAAAATTTTCTGAAAGTTAATTTAAAACAATGTCCCACTTGGATTACAAAATATTATAATAAAGTTAGTTGGAGTTGCCTACCTTGTATGTTTAGCTGTTTTGCATGATTTGAGTAATTTTTAATTTTCTTCCCACATGGATAAAAGTGCAGTAGGGCCGAGATCGTTTATTGGCCTGTGGCATGTGCCACCGCGACCACTGACATACCATGGCATATGCCGTTCTGGAACGGTAACTGCCGTTCTGAAACGGTAACTGCCGTTCTGAAACGGTAACTACCGTTCTGAAACGGTAACTGCCGTCGCGACCACTGACATACCATGGCATATGCTGTTCTGGAACGGTAACTGCCGTTCTGAAACGGTAACTGCCGTTCTGAAACGGTAACTGCCGTTCTGAAACGGTAACTGCCGTCGCGACCACTGACATACCATGGCATATGCCGTTCTGGAACGGTAACTGCCGTTCTGAAACGGTAACTACCGTTCTGAAACGGTAACTACCGTTCTGAAACGGTAACTACCGTTCTGAAACGGTAATGCCATGGCATATGCCTTTCTGGAACGGTAACTACCGTTCTGAAACGGTAACTGCCGTTCAGGTGGAACGGTAACTGCAGTTCCCAACAATGGTATGTGACACCAGCATAACTCCTCCGTATAATTTCAAGACAGGTATTGCCATAAATGTAAAGGTATATATATTTGGTATTTATTGACACAATATCACAACATAACGCCGTAAATAAAGGGATTTACACGTTTCTCTCGTCCGTGCTGTTGTTAGGATATTTCCGATCTGTTTTGTTGTTGCTTTTGTAATGACAGATGCTTTTGAAAACAGCCGGACTTGCTCCGGTGACGGTAGTTATAGCCTAGCCTTCTAGGTGGCCATAGAGCTAGTCTATTGCTTTGTTCCAATATCCATACTATCCGCAGTCATTATACTTTATTTTAGTATGACTTCTTTTTTTATATAGTTTGAGTACGTAGTGCGTTGCAATTAAGATCAGGGCGAAAGGAAGTGTAGTGAAAGGACCCGGATGGTATACTCAAACGGTCAAACCGATGAGTGTGGATTGATGTACACCTTTCGTGCTCCACGGCAGCGATCTAATAGCTACGTAGCTGAAGAGGCGGAGCCAGGCTGAGCCAACGTCGGCGCATTTTCTTTAATAGGTCCATGCATTTTCCACGTATCCTGCATTAATGGAGTCATTTTGTTGTTTTAATAGCTTTATAACTACTATGTGTAAAGAGTTCACCGTTCAAAGCGAGATGTTTATTGCGGTTGCGATCGTAGTTTCCGGTTAGTGCACCAGAGCCAGGTCCCTATAGGGGTGGCACTGTAGGCTATGGCTAGACAGTCATCCATTTTCCACTCGTGTTTTATCAAGATGTTCTAGTAGCGTAGACTATAATAAAGCCTATACTGTATGACTGCTTCAGCTCATAACTATTCAATAGGCCAAATATTAAGTTTTGCATTTGTTGTTATTGGTGTTTAACCAAATAATTTAAGCAGGCCTATAGGTTCCTATCATTTAACCCTGATCCAGTGTCATAAACCTTTCTATATCGACATGATCCAGTGGTATCATGGCATACAGGCCACCGTTTTTCCGCTGGCATGCCACTCATGTAAAATGGTATTACCAGTTTCTACTGGCACCTACCGTTTTTCCGCTGGCATGCCACTCATGGAAAATGGTAATTACCAGTTTCTACTGGCACCTACCGTTTTTCCGCTGGCATGCCACTCATGGAAAATGGTAATTACCAGTTTCTACTGGCACCTACCGTTTTTCCGATGGCATGCCACTCATGGAAAATGGTAATTACCAGTTTCTACTGGCACCTACCGTTTTTATAAGAATGATTGTGTAGCTGTGAATCATGAGTGGTATGTGTGTATGAACGGGCAAATACCACAGGAAAGGAATATCTACTGGCAAACGGTAGGTGCCAGTAGAAACTGGTAATTACCATTTTCCATGAGTGGCATGCCATCGGAAAAACGGTAGGTGCCAGTAGAAACTGGTAATTACCATTTTCCATGAGTGGCATGCCAGCGGAAAAACGGTAGGTGCCAGTAGAAACTGGTAATTACCATTTTCCATGAGTGGCATGCCAGCGGAAAAACGGTAGGTGCCAGTAGAAACTGGTAATACCATTTTACATGAGTGGCATGCCAGCGGAAAAACGGTGGTTCCAGTAGGAAATGGAACTTCCGATTAACATAATTGGCTTGCCAGCGGAACAACTTTTGGCCTGTATGCCATGATACCACTGGATCATGTCGATATAGAAAGGTTTATGACACTGGATCAGGGTTAAATGATAGGAACCTATAGGCCTGCTTAAATTATTTGGTTAAACACCAATAACAACAAATGCAAAACTTAATATTTGGCCTATTGAATAGTTATGAGCTGAAGCAGTCATACAGTAGGCTTTATTATAGGCTACGCTACTAGAACATCTTGATAAAACACGAGTGGAAAAATGGATGACTGTCTAGCCATAGCCTACAGTGCCACCCCTAACGGAAACTACGATCGCAACCGCAATAAACATCTCGCTTTGAACGGTGAACACTTTACACATAGTAGTTATAAAGCTATTAAAACAACAAAATGACTCCATTAATGCAGGATACGTGGAAAATGCATGGACCTATTAAAGAAAATGCGCCGACGTTGGCTCAGCCTGGCTCCGCCTCTTCAGCTACGTAGCTAAGATCGCTGCCGTGGAGCACGAAAGGTGTACAATCCACGATTCCACACTCATCGGTTTGACCGTTTTGAGTATACCATCCGGGTCCTTTCACTACACTTCCTTTCGCCCTGATCTTAATTGCAACGCACTACGTACTCAAACTATATAAAAAAGAAGTCATACTAAAATAAAGTATAATGACTGCGGATAGTATGGATATTGGAACAAAGCAATAGACTATAGCTCTATGGCCACCTAGAAGGCTAGGCTATAACTACCGTCACCGGAGCAAGTCCGGCTGTTTTCAAAAGCATCTGTCATTACAAAAGCAACAACAAACAGATCGGAAATATCATAACAACAGCACGGACGAGAGAAACGTGTAAATCCCTTTATTTACGGCGTTATGTTGTGATATTGTGTCAATAAATACCAAATATATATACCTTTACATTTATGGCAATACCTGTCTTGAAATTATACGGAGGAGTTATGCTGGTGTCACATACCATTGTTGGGAACTGCAGTTACCGTTCCACCTGAACGGCAGTTACCGTTTCAGAACGGTAGTTACCGTTCCAGAACGGCAGTTACCGTTCCAGAACGGCATATGCCATGGTATGTCAGTGGTCGCGGTGGCACATGCCACAGGCCATTAAACGATCTCGGCGTCTCTCTAAAAGTGAGCCTAAAAGTCTCGGCCCTGCATGAACTCCCAGTGGAGTGCTCGCCAGAGTCAAACCGCTTGCATGTTAGCGCAGGTCCAACGGGACCATAGGGTAATTCATTAAACCTGTAGGTCCGTGGACCTGATGTTGTCCAACATTACAGTATTGCAGGGTGATCTGGAGGCCTACATGGACCTTTTCTCAACAACTCATTAATGTGTAATAAATAAACCTCCCAAATTCAACGACTGGGTGAAAAAAATGGAGTGCAGACGCGAGCTCTGCCATCTAATCAATCATGATAGCAATTGTAAACATGCCAAGCTCCGGAGCGCGTTCACCCCCGTCTGGTGACCTTTTTAGCAAGGGGGAGGTTTTCAATTGTGGGTCATTATTTTTAGCATGCATTTATGTGTCTTTGTACATGTGAGTGTGTGGGGCTGTGTGTGTGTAGTTTTGGGTGTTTCTGACTTTTCTCAGATGTTTCGCATATGTGAGTGTCTGCATCTGTGTATGTGTTTGTTTGTGTTATTGGGTGTGTCTGCTATAACATGTAGCCATTTGGAGAGGGGGATATGTGTGTTTTCCCTAGAGTGCTTGCGTTATTTTGTTTCAAAGTGTGGGTCATTTACGGTGACTGTGTGCATCTGCATGTTAATCAATGTGTGTGTGTGTGTGTGTGTGTGTGTGTGTGTGTGTGTGTGTGTGTGTGTGTGTGTGTGTGTGTGTGTGTGTGTGTGTGTGTGTGTGTTTGTGTGAGGAAGATCGAAATAGAGCGCCTGACATCTGACCGTTGCTGTAGTCGGGCCGTCTTAATGAAGATGGACGCTAGCAGAGGCTCCTCTCACTTTCTCTTTACAGGAAACAGGAAGCAAGTGTTTGACCCAGCGATTGCCCTTCTGACAACTGGCCACACCACACATGTGCACGCACAGACACACAGACACACACAGATGCATGCATACTCACACACATAAGTAGGCACATGCTTGCACATGTAAACAAATACATACATAACAAAAACACACACACATACATATAAATACACTAACCCACACATACACCAACTGGCACACACATGCACACACAGTTGCTGGCACACACATTTACTGGCATACACCAACCTAATAGCCACATACAGTCAGTTTATCATCTGGGTTCCCTCCTGCGGATTATTCAAATAATGTTTACTGAAGTGGACGGAACTGACTCAATTAAGACACATATCATAAAGTCATACAGTCAAAGCCTCAACACCACCACCATTTCGGCAGGCTGTTTCCCTTCCCTCCCATATACAATGACTTCATTTCATCCAAACCTCTCCTCCATCTGGTGTGAATTAGTGTGAGGAAGACAGACCCCCCCCACAACTCTCCCAAGGTTGATACAGCCATCAGCCCCATCACTGGAGCAACAGCAACAGTGTGGGAGAAAAAATAGGGGTACTGAGTGAGAGACAATGAAAAAGGTGGATATAGAAAGGGAGTGAGTGACCACGGGAGGGGTAGGAGTGAGTGAGATAAACGTCCCCACAGTTGACCTAAATTTATTTGAGTATTGTCTCTAACTGACATCCAGAACACACTTTCTTTAAGTGTAGTTTCAATAGTTTGAATCTTTTCACCATCAAGTAAGCTGTTGTTGGAAACACAGCTGCCTGGAATGTAATACTTTGCATGCTTGTTTGAAATTCTTTATTTATGTTAAATGTTTTTTCAACATTTAATGTAAAAAAGTAAAACAATGACCACTAGATAATTCAAACAACAAAAAATGACAATCATCAATAATAAAACATGCAAAATCAGGAGCTTGTACTCTAACCAGAGCTTGAAATGGATAATTTATGCATAGATTATAGAATGATTGCCATGGAGGTATTCATTCTAGTGAGATCATTAAATAATACAAATATAAAGCATAATTAAGAGGTGTTACTATGGACATGAACAACTGATCCTATTATAAGAGGGCATTTATGAACAAGTGGCAAGATGATATGGATCAAATATTTACCGGTAGATTATTCCAATCAGAGTGTGTTTTAAAGATAAAGGCTTTCTTTGCCATTGTCTAAATAAGACTGCAGGGACAGAAAAAAGAGCTGCATAGAGTGTCTCATAGATTTGGTGAGTGCCAAACATCATCGTTTGAGATGTCGTTCTACTTAGGTAATAAAGATAATAATTTAACCAAAGTAAAGTATTGTGTGACAGACCAACTGAGCTAACTACCTGAAAGAAGACAGTGGTCACCTGGATTAAAAGCTATTGTAAAATCAATGACAATTGTGGAGTAGAGCCTAGATAGAAAGGTTTTAGTAGAGATAGGTTGAGGCAAAATCTCCAAATAACTCCAATCTAATCCATTACAAAATGTTCAATATAAACTTGATGAGACACAAACCGGTAGATATCTTGAGAACACAGTCTACAATTTGGACACTTCACACTATTGAACCGTCAGGGCGAATATAATTGAATGACACCAGGGCAAACAATCACAATTACACCATACGGCCACCAGTTGGCGATGAACAAGGTATGTTATGATTGAAGGCTATTTACCTATTTCCTCTACACTGCATTGATTATAAAATGTTTTTGCTAAATGGTAATCAGAAATCAGAATTAGCAGTTTATGGGGATGTTATGTGTTCAAACGCAACATTGATGTCCAAAACAACAAAGGTAAGATATTTTGGTTGTAAAAGAAAAAAGTTAGGTTTGCTTGATTTTTGCCTCTAGTTCTGCGTGTTTTGGTCACAGTGATATGCTTTAAACTGTTGGAATCAGTGTTGTCTCAGATTAACTTTCGTATGTTATGTAGGCCTAAAATAGATCAAATCCTGTGAAAAAGATTGCTTTTGCTGAGCATGCTATTTTTGTTACATGCTTCTTATTTTGTTTGGGGTTGGACATTGGACTTTTGGTGGTCTTTTGTTAAGTGAAAAAATGGTAATGCTAGACTTAAAGTCGAGGATCAAATCATTATAGGGGGGTGTCCATCACTGCTCTCTAATCTGTTTAAAGGCCTCAAAACAACTTGACAATAGGGGGTAGTGGCATTGGCAGTATACGGGCCATTGCGGGATGAAAACAAAATGATTAGATGTAAGAGATGGACAATCGAAATCAATAATATAATTATTTAGATCAAGGTGTGCATTGAGAAACTAGAAAATTACTTTCAATGAAATCCATTGCAATCTCGCTTAATTTCAATCTGTTGATTTCCTTCGTTCCCCTCCAACCCTTACAAAACTGTACAAATGAGCTACCTTTGAGATGTGTATTTATACACTTTTGGACCCTTTCCTAAAAGATATTAGGTAGTTGATCTATCCCTATGTTATATTTTATTTTACGTTTTTAAATCCTGTTGTCCATTCCTATAAGCCTTAAGCGTACAGAGTGCACATTTTGCCATTCATTTTTTATTTGTTTTATTATTTTATATATTATCATCATATATTGACAATTTTGAGCTTTTTCTTAATACAGGTGTGTTATAAACATACATGAAATTGAAGCCATGATTGACTAAATGTATTATTATGAATCTTAACAAGAGGTATTTTTGAACCAGTGCCAACCCACGCTTTGGCACTCGGTTCTCTTTCTAACACATTTATAATTAATAGCAAATAAAATCGGATACATTTTAGCTTGCGCCCAGGTCTTGTGTTACACCGCAACCTAAACACAGTTCGCTCCTGAAAAAGCCCCTCAACAAGCGCTAGAAACAGCTGTGGTGTAATACAGTACAGGGTTGACGGTGGTGGTGGTGTCGATGGTGGTGGTGGAGAAAGTGCAGATTCCAGACACATCTCGAAACTGAATCCAAATCCAGGATGCCACACATGCCAACAGTTAGACCAATATTGACTCTCAGAAGGGGATATTAGAATACAGCATGTTGTCTGGTCCAGTGAGTATTCAGGTTGGGTTTATATAGTACCACCCACGCATGCAGTCAAAGGCTATATGTGAACCTGTAGTCTCGAAAGACACACTCATATGAGCACACACACATATAGTCACTTGCATAAACAAATAACCATGCACAGAGCTACACAAAAACAGACACTAATTAAATGCATGCCCACACATAGTCAATCAAAGACAAACCTATAGACATGCACACACGTATACAAAAACATATGCACAACCACACTCTAGTAACACATATTCTCAAATAAACAAATAAACAGACACAGACAGGCAAACACAGAAACACACTCTAAAAACACACACCAACAAAAACTAGGAAAACACACAATCGTAAACAACCCACGTATTCCCACATCCAACCACACAATCAAAATAACACACAGGCAAACACACACACACACACACACACACACACACACACACACACACACACACACACATACACACACACAAAATACACAAAACCGACACACACTAGAAACACACACACAGACAAACACACATTTACATTCACAAAAACCACTATAGTGCTTTATTGTACAGATTCAAGAATTAAATGCACACAGGAGGCGATGAGATCCAAGACTTTCACTGTGTAGCGATCATCCCAGAACAGCCAAGACTAACTTTAAGTGGAGGCCCCTTAACAATTGTGGGCAAAACATAAAAATTCAGATATCCCTAATTCTGACAGAAGAGAGGCAATATCTGCCCTCGCCTCAGAATGTAACATCCTTTCTGCCACCTTTCTTCTGCTAGCTATCTAGCTGACTGGCTTCTTCCGCCCTCCTGCTGGCTACCTCACTGAGTGGCTTCCTCCACCCTCCTGCTAGCTACCTCACTGACAGGCTTCCTCCACCCTCCTGCTGGCTACCTCACTGAGTGGCTTCCTCCACCCTCCTGGTAGCTACTTCACTGACAGGCTTCCTCCACCCTCCTGGTAGCTACTTCACTGACAGGCTTCCTCCACCCTCCTGGTAGCTACTTCACTGACAGGCTTCCTCCACCCTCCTGGTAGCTACCTCACTGAGTGTCATCCTCCACCCTCCTGGTAGCTACTTCACTGACAGGCTTCCTCCACCCTCCTGGTAGCTACCTCACTGAGTGTCATCCTCCACCTTCCTGGTAGCTACTTCACTGACAGGCTTCCTCCACCGTCCTGGTAGCTATTTCACTGACAGGCTTCCTCCACCCTCCTGGTAGCTACTTCAATGACAGGCTTCCTCCGCCCTCCTGGTAGCTACCTCCCTGAGGCCCCGTTCACACAGACCAGAAACAGGCAAAAACTATCCGGTTTTGTTTTATGCGGTTCAGGAATATCTCCCTAAAGGCGGATTCATTGCGAAACCGCATCGAGCTGTAGAAACGCTGTAGTAGTCAAGGCGCTGGTTCTCCACAGAAAAAAGTGGAGCGCATCAAGCATGCGCGCATTAAGGCTGCGTGCTGTAAAAACCTTCAGTCACGAGGAGATTCAACCTTTTACATTGAGCAGAAATATATTTTTTTAATGTACAGTAAGTAATTACATTAATCAAGGGGCTGTATTTAAAGCTACAAAAAGAATAAAAATAAAATAAAAAAATTCAATGCAACTCTGACGTCGCCCAGCTGGTGGGGGGGCAATGACGTCATCGTTTGCGTTTTAGGCGTCCACATGAATCCTAACACGAAACCGCATAAGTCCGGATATATTTGAAACCACCCTGGGACACGGTTTCAGAAATGTGCGGTTTCGGGCACCGGATCCGCCGGCTCCGTCTGGCTCTGGACGGTTGGCCGAAATGCACCAGACTTATGCGGTTTCACCAAAAAATCATCACCGTGTAGACGGGGCCTGAATGTCATCCTCCACCTTCCTGCTAGCTATCTCACTGACTGGCTGGTCTGTCGTTCACACGTTAACCAATTACGACACTATAGGTAATCAGATACAGCCTGTCTGAACAGCTTGGCCTAGCATAAGCGTTGTATTAGTGCTCCATCAGCGGTGGTCCTGTGGCCTGTTTTACTGATGCATTATAGGGGGGTGGGGGGGGTTGGGAGTGAAGTTCTCTGTGAAGAAGCCAATTAAATAAGCTTTTCAAAAAAACAGCTGCACAATAATTTTAACAGGGGGTGTAAAATAGAGTGTGTGGGTTTGTGATTGAGAGAAACAGCGAGTGAGAGAATGCATGTTGGAGCATATGTACTTAATATGTGCATGTCTATGTTTGTCAGTTTGATCTATTTGTCCACCTTCATGTGTGTGTGCTTGTCTCTGTGTGTGTGTCTGTGTGTGTCTATGATCATATGTTGTGGTACTGCGGCTTCTTGCTGTGGTAGATGATGGAGGACAGAAATGTCATCTGCAGTCTGACATGTGACAGGGATGGATCACATGACGGATGTGTTCGGGGTGCACCCAGGGTCCCCGGGTCACATGGGTTACAGCTTGGAGGGGTCGCTAGGGGTCCCGGAACCCCCACCGCCATCACCCCCCGCCGGGGAGGAAGTCAATCAACTTCAATGGCTGTCTGATCCTCCTGGAGGGGGGAGGGAGGTAATTGCTCATCAAAGGTAGAAGCAAGCACAAGGTCTGCTGCCCTCTTTTCATGAAAAACAGAAGGCCACTTCTCCGCTTCCCCATCCATGCGGCCCGTCCTCCTTCTCCACCCCTCTGCTTGCAGGCGGTGGATGGCCGTCTTGATGAAGGGCCCTGTCTGTGTTTTATTTGTCTGTCGGAATACCCTCCTCTCTTTCTCCTTTACCAATGCGTTTTGCACGCTACCCTGATCTCAACAGCGTTTTATCTAAAGAAACGTAGAAGGTTGAACGCATCTTAACCACCACGTGCATAGCGAGATATTTTCCCCACGACCAGTTGCCGTGGGGCAAGTGAAGAACCCCAGGTGACTTCCATTCAATGCTAGCCCCTGATGATAGATGCTTTCATCCAACACACTGAAAACCACAATTTGACCGTGAATTTGGTAAACATTTCAAAAAATGTAATGGTATTTTGCAGCGTTAATGCACTTTTAATTTTAACACTTCCTCTTGCAGGTGGGGCAAAAAAAATCCTGAGAATTCCTGGCTGAATTCTACACAGTGGCCGTTTTCCAAATATGCTTGGTGGAATTTGCAGTTTCAACTTTGAGTGCTCGCTTGTGTGTTTGTCAGTTAGTGTCAGAAAATGACCCTCAGAGCCAGCTGCCTTTTGCGAGGGCTTTCTCTCTATGAGTGCTTGTTAAAGGACAGCTCAAAGGCTGAGTTCTCAAATTACTCCTTTTTTTTCACCATCAGGCCACCAAAAGGACAGTACAGGCCATTCTATTGTGCAGTCTAGTTTAATTTAATGGTGTAAAAAAAACAAGGTGATGTTAGAATAATTTATCGAAAGAAAATTTGACGTTTCTGGGCACACGGTTCAGTTGAAGGGTAGACACAAAAGGCTGTTACCTCTGTATTGTAGACGCACAATGTTCTCCTTGTCAAGGCAACTTGATGGAACAGAACCGGAGGTGGCTCATAGCACTGAATAGCGCACACCGGTGTCCGTACGCTAAAGCATTAAGCACAGTTCTCAAAGGTTATCTGTAAAAATGAGGAGTGGAAAAAGAACGGAAAAAAGTAAATCCCATAATTCTTCCGCTCGGCTCTTCACGCGCACTTTCAATTACATTCTCCTGTGAACCCCTTAACTACAAAATACCAAAGATCATTTGCCACCCATATCTATGGTCTGGGAAACAAGTGTGAATTTATGGAAAGGCTCAAATAAAATTACAAAGCCCCGGACCTCCCTTTGACGGAGCAACCAAACTGACTGCCACTCCATAAAACACACAGAAATATGCAGGCAACCCGTGAGCTGACTCTTTAAATTGGCTGGCATTAACAGTAGACTTACAACGGAGCACATTACAGACATTTTCACAGGGTCCAAAGTAACCGATACCCTGGCTCCATCACCCGCTTAAAGCCCTCCAAGTGTTAAAACATGTTTAACAAAAACATGTTTTTATTCTACCGATAAAAAAAAGAAATGAAAAAAGATAGAGGGCTAGACAGGAACAAAGTATTGATGGAACAGCTGTCAAATATAACAGACCTGGTGATGGACTGACTTTCAACACAAGTGCAGCTGTCTCTGTGAATAGTGTTCAGATGCAACCTGACACACAGCCACTTTTTCACAGCTGATGCTGAGCGGTGTGTGGAGTGTGTGAGTGAGTGTGGCGATGGCGATTTGATACACAAACTACAGTATGAGAGTGTATGTCAGCATGTCAAGCCTCTATTCATACACTCGACACTGGAGTGCCGCTGCGTGCCTTATTCTCATCGGATAGCAGCGGTGTGGACGCCATGCATGCATCACACGCACGTGACTCCTAGCCGGCCACTTTCAACACGCTACACTTTCCACTCCTCATCGTTTTTTTCCTCACACTTCTGTCGATTCCAATGACTTGCATTTGAAAAGGTAAACACACACACTGGGTTACATAACGTCTTGGTTATCTCGTCTGTTTGCGGTAGCTCTAGATGGCTTTGACAAGTGGTGGTTTTGTTTGAACGCAAGCCAGAGTTGTTTACCTCTAAGTGCGTAGATGACAGCGATGTGCAACTGAATCAAAAGGACTACAGTATCCAGGCCCGAAACCCGCACCACACCACTTTTACATCTTGTTTTGCCTGCATGTCAAACACAACACTAGAGAGCACACTTACCCTAGGAATGAGAGGATGAAAGGCACACCGTCGCCTCACAGGGGACAGAGGGAGGGAGAAAGATAGATATGTGGAGAGTGAGTTTGAAAGAGAGATAGAGAAAGAGAGAGAGAAAGAGAAAACGGCATGATGAGGGGATAATGAGCGAGAGAGTGAGAGGAGGAATTAGAGGGGTAAACCCGCAGGCATGAGAGAGAGAGAGATAGAACACAATCATATAGTGATATGATGATAGAGAGAGAATCTTTGATATTCAGAAAGAGGCTTTTGGGTGGAGGAGAGAGAAAAAGAGGGAGATTACGTGAGGGAGGGAGAGAGAGAGGGAGAAAAAGGTAATCTTGCTGTGGGACATCTCTGGATTGGGTGAAAGTGAGACAAAGGCGAGAGAACAAGAGAGGACACGCACACACACACACACACACACACACACACACACACACACACACACACACACACACACACACACACACACACACACACACACACACACACACACACACACACACACACACACACACACACACACACACACACACACACACACACACACAGAGGGTCCTTGACCAAGCCTACCAATTTGGGTGTCTGGTTTGGTTCCATTGCCAGAGTGCTGCTTTAATTCCACTCGTCTCTGCAGGATGTGACCACTGCTTTAGGGCTGCGTTGGGCTGATTTGTACCTTTGAGGTCACATGACCACACTGTCACATGCTCTGTCGTTTTCCTGACAGCAGTGAAGCTATAATCAAACAAACACAGAGCAGCTTTAAGTACCCTCTCAAAAAGGCGTTTGTGAGACATAACGAGTCACATTTGCCGGGATATGAAGCTATACCTTGTCTGATTGTCAAATGGCCTTTTAATTTAACGGCATATTTGATATGCAAATTTAAATCTGAGTCATTTGAATAGATTAGTACCCCCAGTCTATTTGATTGTGCTCTTCAATCAATTTGTCAATTTTCCGGGACCTCCACTGGCTCCCTGTAGTAGCTCGCATCAAATTTAAGATGATGGTACTGGCATACAAGGCAGTCGATGGAACTGCTCCTGCCTACCTCCAAGCATTGCTAAAGCCACACACCCCAGCTCGATCCCTCCGCTCAACTACCTCAGCTGGACGTCTGGAACCTCCATCGCTAAGAGCTAGCAAAGGCCGTTCAGCAAAGTCACATCTTTTCTCGGTTTTGGGACCTTGGTGGTGGAACGAGCTCCCTGCCGCCCTCAGGACCGCAGAGTCGCTCACTATCTTCCGAAAAGGACTCAAGACTCACCTGTTCAGAGTCCACCTTGACTCTGCATAGCCACCTTTCCTCTTTCCTCTTCTGACCACCATTGTACACTGTATTGTATTGTAGTGAATTGTATTGTGTTGTAGTACTTAACTGTGTAGCAACTGCAGTAGCTGCTATCATGTCTGCAATACGGGGAATTGATTAACCTAGCGATTGTGGTACTTGCACTTGGTTCTATGAACATCCTTTCTGTACCGACAGCGATATATTGATGCACTTCTTATGACAAATGTGTCTTATGATAAATGTGTCTTACACACAAATGTGTGTGTGTGTGTGTGTGTGTGTGTGTGTGTGTGCATCCAGGTGTAATGCACGTACCTCTCTGTGTCTGGGCGGTAGGATTAGCGTTTAGCTTCTATCTGGCCCTGTCTGTTCACAGTTTGCAGCACCTCTGTTAAGAGCCAGCAGCCATGTCCTCACAGGCTTGTCACATCAAGCTTTAATGGCCCTCAGTTGTAAAGGACCCAACCTGTGTGGAGGCTTTATACTCCTATGTGTAAGTGTTCGGTGAGTTAGCTTGTATCCGCGCGCGCGTGTGTGCGCGTGTGTGTGTGTGTGTGTGTGTGTGTGTGTGTGTGTGTGTGTGTGTATGTGTGTGTGTGTGTGTGTGTCTATGAGTGAAAACTCTGCCTGTCATTGTTGCATGCAAAGATACATAAAAGAGGAATGCGATGGCATGGGAATACATTCTGTCCCTCCCCATCTTCAGTCACACACCCCTCCCCCTTCCTCCCTCCTCCGTTTATCTCTGCTCTTTGAACTAGCCGTTAGCTTGGATACATCTCACAGTTAACCAGCGTTAGCCTTAGGCCTATGACATCCAAATTGTGCGCCACACCATCATAGAGGAGACGCCCATTATAAGGGGACGCTCTCCCGCTAGCCATGACATCAAACATAAGCTAACACCCAGATGCTAAGACCCTGAGGCACACCCGGGAGCCCGTTCTTGTTTCTTGTGATTCTTAAGAGTTGGTGTTTATTTACACTTTGGAGGTTTGTTGTAATAACTACTTTTACTACTTATGCTACTACTACTACTACTACTACTCACCTTGCAGGTTGAATTATTATTGAACTAAAATGTATGGCTAAGACAGGTTCTGTGTGGACAGATGATGTCATTCCTAACGATTCCATCACCTGAATGGAGAAATAGTGTGGAGAGCAATCTCTATAGGCTATATAATAATGTTTTATTTATAAAATGAATGGATATAGAAGATGAAAAAAGCTGAGTTATTATCGAGTAAGAACAACGACACCTCTGATAGATATATTGACCAAAGTGCACGGCGTTTGGATGGAGGCATAATGAGCTTTATGCCGGTCTATATGAAAACCTTAACACGATCCAAGGCATTTTGTGGAGGAATATTCTACATTATGCGGGTCAATATGGAAACCTCACCATGATCCAAAAGCACCACCAAGGCTATTTTATATTGCCTAGCTGTTTGTCAAGCTTGTGTCGAGGGTCGCTGTTTACAATAAAGTGCTTTTGACTATATTACCTTGTGGCCATTTATTAACTTGTTTGGCTAAGTCGCATCTGTTAGCCCGAGATGTGAAATCCATGACAATCATTCAGCCTGATTGGTGGTTTTGATGTTCCCCCGGCGGTGGGACAATGGCCAATTTAATTTAACTCAATTGGGCCTCGATGAGACAGCACTTACTTTGAATGGAGAATGAATTAAAATTATTCCAAAAGGAGAGGCACACACACACACACACACACACACACACACACACACACACACACACACACACACACACACACACACACACACACACACACACACAGACACACACACACACACACATACACACAGACACACACACAGAGGAGGGATGAGAAATATGGTTTTGGTTTGAGATGTAAATTTAATATTCATTATTTCCTGGGCTTCATAGCCAGGGGAGGCATAGAGCGCATGAGAGATGGTGTTAAAATGAATTGGGAGAAACAGGGAGAGGGATAGGGATACATTTATCTATGAGATAGAGAGAGAGAGAGAGAGAGAGAGAGAGAGAGAGAGAGAGAGAGAGAGAGAGAGAGAGAGAGAGAGAGAGAGAGAGAGAGAGAGAGAGAGAGAGAGAGAGAGAGAGAGAGAGAGAGAGAGAGGGAGAGAGAGAGAATATTCAGCTAAAAAAAGAAGGTGAGCCGGCCACCCCCACCATCTCCCCCTACATCCTCCACCCTCGGCCGTGGCACCCTGTAGCTCCGCACTTCACTCCCGCCTTTCTCACTTAGCTCATGTTACTGCTATGAGGACACAAGTGTGTCCGACACCGCAGTCACACAGCTCACACACCAAACTGCTTGCTAGCATGATCTCTAGTCGCTGCTTGGAGTCGCCATAGTTACAAAAGCCAAAATCCCTCCCCGACGCCCCTTGTGCTACGATGCAACCAGCAGCATCTCGTCTTCATGTTTGCTATCACATAAATGCGCCATGCTTAACGATGACTCAACACGAGCTGAGAACATGCCAGTATCGCTGAACCCCCCCCCAACCCTTGTCTCACACACACACACACACACACACACACACACACACACACACACACACACACACACACACACACACACACACACACACAGGTACACACACACACACACACACATACGCATGCGCATGTAAGAACACACAAACACATACACACACACATACATATGCACATACATACACTCACGCACACCCCACAGTCTCGTCTAACACAGTCACACATGTTCAAGCACACACACACACACACACGCACATACCTACGCGCAAAAACACGCATATACATGCACACGTCCGCACACACAGAAACTCACACACATACACACACCATCCGATACCCATTGAGCTACACACACATGTACACACACACAGACATATACACACAGACACACACAATGGAAAATCTGTTGATCTGATACGGCTGTGACAGCTCGTAAATAAAGGGTCGTCTCATTCAGAGAATGTTGTAGGGAGGAACGTACGTTACGACTGCACAGCCACAGCTGGCATGGAGCTCACCATTGGTCATGGCAGGACTTTTTTATTACCTATTTACGTTCCCGTAATAAGCGTGATACTGTGGTCTGGTTCTGCCATGTTATACAGCCAACACCAGAAGCTCTGTGTCTTGTCCTTGACATCACCATCTTCATGTACTCATGCTGTTCTATATTTTCTAGGGGTGGGCTACCTACCCCTGTGATAACCGTGAGCTGGTCCTTGCATTTCTCTATCTGCTGTCTAGTAACCATGTTTAGATGTTAAGGCCTGAGTAAGACATGAAAGCCTGCGTATATCTCTGGCTGACCTTTAAAATGCCAATGTGGATGATCGTACATCAGCCGGTT
The DNA here is from genome assembly GCF_031168955.1 of Gadus macrocephalus. NCBI lineage: Eukaryota > Metazoa > Chordata > Actinopteri > Gadiformes > Gadidae > Gadus > Gadus macrocephalus. The sequence continues at coordinate 5,838,849 of NC_082401.1, forward strand.
TTTTGGAGATTTATTTTTTTCATCCAGTCTCCTTAGTAGTGAGGGAAAATATATCGACAAGGACTGAAGGACTGAGCAGAATCGTCCTCCTAAAACATATTCGGGCAACGGTCCCTTCTTTCTTGTCCTGTGGATATCCCATGTGATGTTCTCTGAACGATTGCGATGAGAGGAATCTGCGGAGCAGGAACACTGATGGTATCTCTAGACACAAATGTCTGTACCAGCCAACCATTTTAATAGGCTTGTTTTAGACAACATATATCTGGTTATTTTGTGCATTCATGGTTTTGAATGGGATCTCAAAAAAGCCTGACATCAACGTAACATATGTGAATGTACCTGTGGATATGATAGAATAGTGATGACTTTGGTGATAGGATCTGTTTATCTAAGACATTCCCTCTCTCTCTGTGTCTATCTCCCTTTTTTATCTCAGGTCTCTCCTGTCTTTGTTTGCCTCTCCCTAGTAATTCTCCTCAGTGTACTACAGTACGTCGCTGCCTCAGCGTTACCTCATAAAAAGCCAAAGGCGGAGGATACAAGGATGATGATATATTTCCTGCACAGA
>NC_082401.1:5844419-5896919 GCF_031168955.1 Gadus macrocephalus
CCCGCACGCAGAGTGAACCTACACGGCGGAACAGATGGCTATTGGAGAAGGCGTGCATGACAACCAGTCACTCTCAACTGAACCTCGCTCCACTTGTGTTTTCTGTTCTTCCCACAAGAGCCAGCCAGTTCTTTATGAGTTAATCATCGGAGCAAAGCAACGAACGCTAATCTGATTTGAGTCGTCTTCATTTGGAGACAAAGGGGATGGCAGAGCCTTACATAACGTAATGGTGAGAGCGAGAAAGAGCGAGAGAGATAGGCTAAGAGAGCGAGAGAAAGGGGAAGTGAGGGAGAGAGTGGGAAAGATGGAGGAGAAAAAGGAAGCAGGTGACGAATGCACGGTTTTAGCACACGTCTTAGTCTGAGATAATTGCAGCATCTGTTCAGTCCTTGGCATTCTTGCTGGCGACTCATTCCCGTTTCCCCATTAGATACCATTGATCTCCCGTTGTAATCTTTCTACTTAAGGTCATATCATATATATATTACAGTTTTTCTCAGTCGCTTTGGTATATTTCTCAGATCAGAATTTAAATGTGTAAAACAGTAAGTGCATTCCTCAAAACAATTTGTACAAATAGCAAAACACCATGGATTTCATGCAAAAGCCAGTCTCTTGCTCAAAATCCTTAGTTAGTTTCTCAAAAGTAAATATCTTTGTCAATGAACATGTCAGTGCCATCACAATGACAAGTCCTTGTGTCATTGTGTACGGATAAGACAGTCAAATTGCTTAGTCATATTGTCAATATAACAGTGTACTCTGGAGGGATGTTCTGATGTAAACTATGGCTGAAGTTTTGAAGACAATTATTGTAAGTGGTAAGTTACACCTTAGTGTACGTGGGAGATTGATTGCAAGAGACTGGACAAGATTCACATTTACGCCTTGACTGTTTGTACTGTAATTTCAAGGTAAGTTCAAGGTCAAAGAGCTCCAGACGTCTTGTGGAGATGAACAAATTAAAGCAAGGTTTCATTCAAAATTTTCAGATTTGTGAAACGATCCTGGTTTGAGTTTCGATAATACTGCTTATTATTTCTTGTACAATAAGTCTCCAACTACAAATGAATAAATCAATCAGATGTTGGATAAAATAAGCAATCCGCCATTGAGGCTGGTAACATAGCAAAGGAGAAAAACACACAGCAGAGGTCGGTGTGGGAACAAAGTCCCAGACTTTATAAGCCCTCAGAGACAGTGGTAGTGCTAGTAACGGTGCTGAGCTCACGTAGACAACGATCTCATGCTCCCTCTCTCACTCTCTTCACGATCTCTTAATGACCATAAAACGTGTCTGCAGGAATTTAACCAATTTTCCAAATGGATCTCTCTCCTTGGCCGATTAATTTTGCAATCGGCGTGTCATTTAAAACTTTGCAGAGGATTTCATTCAGTATGTGTTAGCATTATAAGTGTATGATTATGAACTAACTGGTATGTGCGTGTGTGTGTACATGACGTGTATATATGACGTGACACAAGGGTTGTTTACATATATTGCGTCTTCATCAGTGGGCTGTTTTCTCATGGGTTCAATTTAGCCATAACCATTAGAAATCACATTTTCCAATCAATCAGCCAATAGCTTTTGTCCAAGCCCATCTCCGGTAATCGTCAAACAACTATTGGACATTACCACTTAACTGCACATCACAATTGTTGACACCATTTTATTCTATAAAAAACACGTAATGTTACTATTACCGCATAGTACCATCATAGTTGTTTTATTATGGTGAAGAGACTCCATTTTGGTGCAATATGGAGGCTTGTGCTTCCTGAACAAGCTTGCAGAAGGAGTGTGGTATTACCTGCAGCATAAGATATTGATTCCTTCATCTTTATATCTTAATTTTGTAAACACATAATGTTATATGTCAAACATTCTTGTTTAATGCTGCTTTAGTGCAAGGCATGCTGCTATAATGATATGGTTGGCAAAAGCATGGTTGGGATGTGTGTGGGTATGTGCTTGTGGTTGTCAGTTTGTATGTGTGCATTCATCTGAGTGTGTGAGCATGTTCTTTTGTGCATGCATGCATGTTGTTTTTCGAATTGTGGCTCATGTGTGTATGTGTGTGTCTGTGTATTTGCAGTTGTGCTTTTCACCCTTTAAGTGTATGTGTGTGTTGGTGTGTGTGTGTGTCTGTGTTTGTGTGTGTCAGCACTATGGTTGTATGTGTGTTTGTGTGTGTGTGGTTTTCGGTCGTAATAGCGCATGCGTATATTTGTGCATATTTCAGCCTACATTCTAGTTGTGCATCTGTTTTTTGTCCATGCACTGCATGTTGTTTCAGTCTTATATGTGTGTGTGTGTCTGTGTGGGCTGTGCATCTGTTTGTGTGTGTGTGTGTGTGTGTGTGTGTGTGTGTGTGTGTGTGTGTGTGTGTGTGGCTATATGTGTGTGCACGAGTGTGCATCTGCTCGTGTGTGAGTCTGCGTGCCGCCGTGTCACTTTAAGTGTGCAGGCAGGGGATGGTGAGCGCGGCTGGGCCCGGGCTGCGATGGCGTGTTTGTCAGTTTGGATGTCTAGAGACGCTGAGAATAGCCTCCACATAACATGAAGACAAATGGGCCGCGCTGGAGGAGGAGGCTGGCAGCAGCAGCAGCAGCAGCAGCAACAGCAGCGGTGGAGGTGACGCTAAAGGCTACAGCCACTCAATAAACACAAGGATGAGGAGCTGCTGCTGTTCAATAGGACCACTGGGGTAAGGGTGGGGACCATCACCCTACTGGGACCTGAGGGGGGAGAGGGGAGAGTGTAAGGAGGAGGAAGTAAGAGGGGAGAAGGATGCTGTAGAGAGGCGGAGTGAGAGATGAGAAGAAGAGGAAGAGGAAGGGAGAAATAGTAAGGGGGAGACTGATGGGAGAGAGACACAGAGACACAGTGGCCGCTGGAATGGGGGGGGCAATAGTGAGAGCGCGTGAGAGAGGAAGGAGGGGAGAGAGAGTGAGAGACAGAGAACGATAGTGAGTGAGGGAGGGAGGGAGAGTGGGCGGCATGATGGGTATGGATGAGGAGCGATCAGAGGGAATGAAAATGAAAGCGAGGACAGAAAAGGGTTTGGAATTGAGGGTGAGATAAATACACAGCGACAGAAGGCGAAGAAAGAGAGAACGAAGGAAAGATGGCCCCTGGAACAGAAAAGAGCAACAGACTCGTGAGAGGTGGAGACGTGGACAGAAGTATCTATAGAGCTCAACAGTGTAGTTCTGGAACTGAAGATCCCATTCATATTCTTCATAGTTGTTTTGATAATAAGCCATAATGTCGTACCCATCCAAAGTATACTTACAACGACACGTTATATTGTGAAACGATGATATATGCTCCTATAGTAGCCACAAGTTGAAGAAGTTAACTTAAACATCACATCACATCACTCCTGTCCTTCAGCAGCTTCAATGGCTCCCGGTCAAAACCCGCATCCATTTCAAGATTCTGCTCCTCACCTTCAAGGCCCTCCACAACCTCGCCCCTCCATGCATTTGTGAACTCCTGCACACCAACACACCCGCCCGCACTCTCCGGTCCTCCTCTTCCATTCATCTCACTGTACCACCCGCCCGCCTGGTCACCATGGGGTCCAGGGCATTCAGCCGATCTGCCCCCCACCTCTGGAACACCCTCCCACCTGACATCCGTAACTCTGACACTCTCTCCACTTTTAAGTCCCGTCTAAAAACACATCTTTTTAAACTGACATTTTCAATCTAATTCATTGTCTCCCACACATTTCACCCCACTTGTGTAAATTGTTTCAATGTATCTTGTTCTTGTGTTTTTTGTGATTATTAATTTTATTTTATTTTTTTAAACACTGCCCTGTAAGGTGACCTTGAGTGCTATGAAAGGCGCCCTCAAATCAAATTTATTATTATTATTATTATTATTATTATTATTAAAAAACATGTTTAATTCGCAATTTAATTTAAAAACACTGCACTTCCAACAATCCTAAAGATTACCACAACGTCTTTGATGATGGAGCTCGCAGTTACCATGGAAACGTTTACTACACCCGCAAAAGTAAAGTCGTCGATTACTGCTACCACCTACCTCGATCGCTTACCACAGCAACCATGATTTCCCTTAGACTTAGAAAAATATGTTGATATAGAATATATAATCAAAATAAAAATACATGATAAAGCACTAGCAGTGCTATTTAGTAATTTGGGTTAAAGGCTAGGAATCCATATTGTTGAATGAATATATAACTGGAATACTAAACTGAATTCACATGTATTAAACTGAGTAACGTTATTGCCTTATATAATCATCCACTGTGTCTTAGCAACCGAGGGAACCGGTTGGGAACCGGTAATGATGGACGCAAGAGAGGTGATTGCAGTCAGGAACAAAGGAACGTACCATGTCGATGAACACTATAATGAACACTACACACACACACACACACACACACACACACACACACACACACACACACACACACACACACACACACACACACACACACACACACACACACACACACACACACACACACACATGCACACACACACATACAATATATCGGCCAACTTTTATTTATGATATAAACATCACTATAGTAATGAAAAAGGTTATAAGATGCAAGAAACACCGTAAACTATTGGGTTGGAAGCCGCCAGGAAAAGTTTGCAATGGTTTATGAGTTGAGCAGTTCCTTCACTCATTCACAAAATAATGTAGGCCTACGCAGTCTTTTACCTTTGCTTTTTTTTCCCAGAATCAAATGTTTTATGGTCACGACTACCTAGACGGATAATCGCTTTGGTTCCAGGCTTAAAACTCTTACATAACAATTTTATGAAAGTCAATGGAGTAAATGAAAGGGAAATTTAGTTCCGGAACCAGAGGCGTTCAGAAAGGGGGCGGTCACTGTAAGGCTGGACCAAAGGAGTACGGAGGTTGTAACTGATCAGGATTAGCTCAAACACAACGGCAGCCTAGGTTTGGTGGTTCAAAATCACCTCCCCAGAACCATTAGGAGAGCAGTTGTGTCCCTTTGTAAACCTGTTTAGGTGCACTGCCCCTGTACACCCTGACATCTGTTGAATTCATCAGTTAGCGTGACATCGTCATTCATCGTCCTCCTTCGTTATGATTCTCCATCACACACACCTGACAGAGGGGGAGGAGGGGAGGAAAGTGAGAGAGGAGGTGCAATCGGTTTCCATTGATAGAATAGTGATGTTGAGGCTGTTGCAGCAGTCAGCCATCAGTAATGCAGTGGGGCTTGGGTTGCCATCACAGGCTACCTTTTTGGTCAGCCTGCTGGTTAGTGATTACCACTAAGAGAAGGTCCATTGGTGTGTTGGCCCTATCGGCCACACACACACACACACACACACACACACACACACACACACACACACACACACACACACACACACACACACACACACACACACACACACACACACACACACACACACACACACACACACACACACACACACACACACACACACACCTAGGTGTGTGGGGTTAATGTTCCCGTAGAGCTTTGATTGGTTAATGAATCTAATACAATACTCTAAAACAATTGCAGAATGTTTCATTAGGCCAATAAATATATGTTGAATCTTGAACATACGTACATAAAATAAGTAACACCAGAATAAACACACTATTTTGCAAATACATATGTATTTTCCTGTTCATGGCCCTTGCACAGTGCTTCACACCAAGACACCCACACTTTGCTCAGTGAATACATTATTACACATGAACATGAAGTGAAATAGCAAAGACACCGGCAGTATCTGAACAAATTAGCACAATGAGCCTTGGAGTTACATGGGTACCCTGAATGTCTCTCCAGTGACTGCTTAACCCAGGTCACCACATTTCACCTGTTTTGATTCAAGATTTGACTCCCCTACTTCCTTTGTTCATTTTGTTTTCTCTGTTCTTCCTATTTTTTTCGGTAGGAAGAACATAAAATTGCAACGTGTACGTAATTAAGATTAACTTTGAGCCCTCATCTCCTGTGCCAGTATCTGTACCTAGGTCCTCTCTTTTCTTCTTCCAAAACAGTTTCCTGCGAGAACTCTGAATCTAAATTTGCCGAATATGAACCCTCAGTTTGGTCATTAAAACCCTACCACGTAGTTTGTCAGGTTTTTCCACAAAAAACATTTCAGCAGTGATAAAACAGTTTTAAAATTAGAATAGCCGATAGCTTTGGTTCTCATCTGTCTGCCAGTGGCACCGTGGCACAGTCCTAAAATACCAGTCAAGGTGTGATTCATCCGGAGTAGGACGGCAGTTAATGAGGTAAATGCCACACGCTTCCCATTCCGCAGCAGACTACATTCTTCCCCGCCTACTGTCAGATGGTAATGTTCACCCCTCAAAACAAATCACCTCATTAATTTCCCCCAATGACATCGTCAGCCATTAGCCCAGAACTGCGATTATCCACACTTTTTTTGGTAGAACTCGGTCGTTCCGACCTCCACTGTCTACAAGGGTGTCGTTCCATAGGCGGCTTTCACCCTTGCTGACTCACAGACTGCTGACGAGAGTCACAGATGTTATTTTGCACTCTTCCAAGTACACCACGTCTTCTTGTGCTGTAATCAAGCCACAGTGTTATGACGGAGGACGTTATTCAACGCACACACACACAGAATAACAGAATAACTTGTGGTTATTCTGGCCAATGACTATTAAGCTAAATTACACCAACCCTTTTTTTAAGTTCACTCTATACAAAGAGAGACAAGGGAGAGGCATAATTGGTCCCAGACGTGCAGTATGGAGCGGACGAGGATACTACTTTGAATGCTGATGACTTTTTTTTTAGATGACTTTTTTTTGCTACGTCAGTGAGCAAAAAAAAGGGCCTCACCTCCAAACACCTGTCCCGGTCGGTTGATGTTTAGAGAGAGAGAGAGAGAGAGAGTGAGAGAGAGAGTGAGAGTGAGAGTGAGAGTGAGAGAGAGAGAGAGAGAGAGAGAGAGAGAGAGAGAGAGAGAGAGAGAGAGAGAGAGAGAGAGAGAGAGAGAGAGAGAGAGAGAGAGAGAGAGGGTAACGGCACAAAAACACCAGGAAAGGGGACGTCACAACAGCTTGCTCTCTGATAGGGGGGGGGCTTAAGGAGCCATCGAGGTGTGTAAAGCCCACCTAGCGGAGCATCTGGTCTCCATGTACAGCAAAGGGCTCGTAAAGTGGATCTTTTGTCCGAGATCCCGGGCTTCTCCCAGCGAAAGTGGAGCCCTGGCGCTGAGGCTCAAATGAGCACTGTATTTCAATCTGCTGGTGGCAACAGCTTTAATGTCTGGGAGCGGACAGCAGACCACATCTGCAGGTTCCATCTCCCCGTAGCCTGCCCTCTTTTGTTTGTCATTACTGCCTTGGCTTTCATCTGCGGGTTGCTGTGTGAAAACGCTGCTGGTAGAAACAGCCATGGGTTTTTATGGACTGTAGGCAAACCCTCACCTCCTCCTTTTTGTGCAGATGCTGTGGCAGTCCGTTGGCCCTACCCAGCATGCAACAGGCCACTCTGATGTCCCCCTGTGGATAGATTTGGAGGGGGGAAATCAACCATAATGTGTTCCCTGCTTCTGGACAGAGATGGGAGAATCCCATCTCTCTCTCTTACGTGCTGTCTTTGTCGATCTCTCCCTCTCTTACACCCGGAGAAATACTTACTTTCTATTGCTTTTAGTGTGGGGTTGTGGGAGAGAGTGAGAGACAGCTAGGGAAGAGAGAGATGGGATAAATAAGGAACAAATTACAGAAATAAACTAAAATAATTACAACGTTTCAATGATTTAAGCATGGCCAGAATCATTAACCCTCTAATCTTCTCTGCTCGCTGTCTCGCATTGTATATTGAAATAATATTGAATGCATACATTTTAAAACAAGTGAAGAGAAGCCCACGACTGAATTGCACCGCTGAAACAAAAGCTTTCACATAAAAAAGCTCCATGCACCATTAACATAAAATTATGAATCCATAAAAAACACAGGAAAAGAACAACAAAGCAGAAATGAAGGGAGCAGCAGGAATTATTGGAAGCATTGTACCGGAAATCTACAGTAATTGCTATGTTGTACCCTCAATCCCTTTTGGAGGCTCCAAAAATATGATCAACCGTGCTTTGCCAAGTGCAGTTAATATATAGGAATCGTCAGGAGAGCAGAAACACATCACATACTGACCTGAATTCTTTGAGCCACAAACATTCACACACGCAAACACGCACGCACGCACGCACGCACGCACGCACGCACGCACGCACGCACGCACGCACGCACGCACGCACGCACGCACGCACGCACGCACGCACGCACGCACGCACACACGCACACACACACACACACACACACACACACACACACACACACACACACAAGAACTTTATGAGGACCTTGTTCGCCATAAGGACCTCATCCACCACAAGGCAACTGTGTGAATCTTCCGACCAACGGTTGGATTTACACGTGTATAAAACCCCAAACTCGTACCTTGTAAACTAGGAATATAATGGAGCTTTAAGTGGCATATTGTACCAATATTACCTTGGGATTTATGGAAGCTTGGTTTATTTGAGCACTTTTGTTTGGAATAGAACACGTCAATTACATGAAGGCAATCCTCTCTTACAACAAGGAATATTATGAAAATGACATTGGAATATTTAGACACATTGACAATAATTATAATAACTCCAAAAAAGAAATTGAAACAGAGAGAAACAAAGAAATAAAGTTGACCTTTATGTGTTATACTTCAAACAGGATCTTTTACTACTTTATGAACGTATTCAAATCTTTGTGCGAGGTCACAGGAATCCAATTAAAACATCAGTAGAAGCAATAAAAGGTAATAAGGGTACGTTTACTCTGGGTGAGAAGACCTTTCAATACTGGATACGTTGGGAATGTAATCCTATACCGAAAATAGACTGTGCAAACTTGAAGGCTGTGATTTTCAAGAACAGGTAATTCTGTCAGATAATTGAAAGGTTTTTCAAAACGGAAGTCCAGTAATGTGTCAGAAGTTAGAAAAAATAGGTTCTTGGTGTGGGTGGGTTTTTTGGGGGGTGGGGCAGGGGGTGCTTACATGTGGCGCTTAAGTTCCAGGAACTTTCCTATGGAAACTAATGACCATGCTGAGATTACCGCCAGTGGTCATAAGTCTGTCAGCTGTACTCAGGCCTTAGACCCGGTAATGAATGACACTTTAGTGTGCCAGGCCGCTAGTGGTGTCCTCACATTTAGCTCTTAAAAAGCAAGCGATAGAAAGAGACACAGACAGCATGGGCAGCCGGGAGCAGTGATCAGAATAGTGCAGTAGCGAAGAGTTTTTTGACTAGCAGAAAGGCTACTGGGTTTGATTTCCGATTTCCAACACCTAACCACAACCTGCTCATTGTGACGTGCATCTGAATTCACTTTAAGTTGATTTGGACAACATCGTCATAGTTAAAGTACTCGTATTTGTAATAACCCAAATGCAGAGAAAGTGACATGATTCTCCACTCGGCACATGCCAATTTTGACGCTTGAACTGAAATGTGAACTCTGCTTAGAGAAAAACATCTTATCGTCTGCGCCCACACATTCAGCGTGTAACTAATGAGTGTTTGTCGATTCTCTCTTCTCATACTGCTTCAACGCATTCACATCCATGATTTGCGTTTCACAGTGAGATCAGCACGCCCGCCTCCCATTTTTTTATACACTGCACCCAACAGGGTAGCCATTTAATCTAGTTGACATGCCTTACAAGCTGCACCAGAGAAGATTATTATATTGGAATTTGTGAAGTGACTGCATCACAAGAGCAAAACATATCGGTGGCAGTAACGGTGGCGAAGTATTGTCAGGAAAGGGGAATTGTATTATGTTCCAACGCCATGGCATGACACATGGTTTGAACCAGTTTCATTAACTTGAGGCCATACATTTAAACGTAAGAGAGTGCACGCTTGAAGGCATCCTCTCAAGGTGTGAGAGGACATTCAATGAATAGAGTAAGGTGGAGAGGGAGAAAGAGAGAGTAGGAGAGGAAGAAAGAGAGGCGGTAAGGAAGAAAGAGAGAGGGGGAGAGGAAGAAAGAGTTGTGAGAAATAGGGTTGTGTGGAAAGGGAGGGAATGAGACAGATGGCAAGATGGAAGGAGGAGAGGGATGATGGGAGTGAGAGGATGAGAGGGCACATGAAAAAGAAAGAGGGAGAGAGAGAGGAAAAGAGAGTGACAATTTGAGAAAGAGAGAGAGGGGGACTTATCAGGTGAGATGCTCGTTAGCCCGGGAGGCTCATTGCCTAACATTCCACCACACCTGTTCCTGCTTATCACTAATACAGAGGCTGCTTGTTTCATTAGCTGCTCAGTGGAGCACACTGCACCATGCACAAAAGATCATTAATGTTAAATTGGCATGTGTTAAAATGGATGCTAGTGTGTGTGTGTGTGTGTGTGTGTGTGTGTGTGTGTGTGTGTGTGTGTGTGTGTGTGTGTGTGTGTGTGTGCATGCGTGGGGCATCCAGAAATACACATGAATTTGTTAGTGGGTCTGTGAGCAAAATTGTGTGTGTGTGTGTGTGTGTTTGTGTGTGTGTGTGTGTGTGTGTGTGTGTGTGTGTGTGTGTGTGTGTGTGTGTGTGTGTGTGTGTGTGTGTGTGTGTGTGTGTGTGTGTGTGTGTGTGTGCATGTGTGTGTGTGTGTGTGTGTGTAAAGGCATTCATTGAAGCCACGCCGTTCCTCAAATCCACTGACTACATTAATTTATAATGTCCCCAACAAAGACTCTAAAGCAACGTTTGCAGAGTAACTTCTCCTGCCAGAATTTTTTGCACTCAGGGATTCACCACCGCCTGCACACAGAACACTGAAAACAAATGAAGTATTCAGTGACTGAGGAAGAGCCACGTCTTCCATCTGAGCTAATTTGGACCAGATTAACGCAGGGAAGTCACCAAGGGATGGGCACAGCACGGCCAGTGCTAAGAGGCAGAGAAGTACTCAAATATGTGTCAGTATCGCTGACCAGGTAAACTATCTGTGTGGTTTAATGAGGTAAAATGTGTTTGCTAGCTTTACCAGCTACACACTCATTGTTATTGTGTCATTGTACACCCATGGCTACAACGGGTGGCTGTACCCTAATGTTCTAGCTCTAGAAGCTATTCCAAGGCTTTATCCCAATACACCACTTTCATATTCAGTGTTCCCTGCTCCCTGTCATGTTTTCCACTTGACCAAACTACTACTAAAACAAGCCCTGCAACATCCTAAAACTGATTTTACATGTCATGCTTATTAGCCTCTGATTGCAATGAAACCATGAGCAAGTGTACATGCTATATTTAGCCAATGATGCTTCCTTCAATTTGTCTCATTATTATTCATTATTGAGGTGTTTAAAAAATAATTTTCATTTAGGATTTGCTCAAACATTCATATATATGTCAACAATTATAAAGCAAAGCTTTGTGGTTTACCACAACAATTGACCTCTACAACCATAGCAACTTCTTGAATTAAGGTCTTATCCAAAGGATTCAAATGTTTTCTTGCACATTCTCAGAAGGGAAAAGGGACTGAACTCTCATGTTACTCTTTCTGTTGTGGTGATAAAACAAATGAACATATTAAAATCGTAAAAAATCTGCCTCAACAAATAAACAAGTAAAGAGGACCGCAGAGTCGCTCACCAGCCTCCGCAAATGACTAAAGACTCCCTTGTTCAGAGTTCACCTAGACTCTGCATAGCCACCCCTCCTACACAGCTATTGTTACGCACTTATTGTATGTTGTTCGTCCTGGCACTCAAAAAAATAGAATAAAAAATAGTACTTAGTTGTGTAGCATCTTATCCTAGCTATCTTTGTTGTGTACGGCAAATGAGTTAACCTAGAGATTGTTAGTGCTTGGTTCAATGATCATCCTTAATGTACCGACAACTATTGTTTCTCTTTCTTTCTTCTGACAGTTTCTTCTAAGTCGCTTTGGATAAAAGCGTCTGCTAAATGCTCTAAATGTTAATGCAAACAAGATTATGTGTAGTTTTGATGAACATCGAAGTTCATGACAAAGAGTGTATGACTGCATCATGGCAACTTACTTGAACTGAACAGCATTTTTCCCCGTCCCCTGATGCTTTCTTCTCCATGTGATGTTGTGGCCCTCCTTTCACCCTGGAATGCTTCTACTCTCCTACTACTCTTACACCAAGGTAGTAATTACATATATCAAGGGTGTTTAAGTACAGTGCTGCTGTGGACCCCCCTAACAAACCGCCAACTCAGAGGATCCATTCATCAATTACTGTATTGAATCAATCGATCTGTTCACCGATCCATCCATTTATTCAACCATCCATCCCTCCATGCATTCATTCATTCATCCATGCATCTTAAATACAATCCGAAATCTATATATATATCGGATAGGGATGTCATGATTTCATCAGTCTAGATTTCTGACAGTTCATAGTTTTCTTTATTTGCATTCTTGAAATTAAATATCAACAAGGAAATAAAATTAAAACACTAATGATGTCTAATTTTATTGGGAATGTTTTAAGGATAATAACAATCCAATCCATTCTGGGACCGATAATTAATTTACATTGTTTCATGGAACTTAACTCTGGCAACGTGGTTAGGCAGGGGACTTTCGTCCAATCAACTCAGGCCTGGTATTCATGCAGGGTGAGCTATCGTCCATCAACCCCCGCATTAGCTGTGCCTGCTTCTCGATAAACACCCAATGTAAAGAGCACAGCTTTTTTTCAGCCAAGAGCGAAAACAACTGCATTTGGCTTTTCCTTTATCTATCTCCTGTCCTCTTTATCTCTTCGCTGAATCACTGCAATCTTAAGCGATACAGGGTGGAGATCACCCTAAGAGACGTTTTTAAAGAGCCACTTGATTCATATCTGACATTTCTTACTGCAATCTAAAAGGGGCACATCAGTCAGGCAGGAAATGGCTTTCTTGGCTTCATTTTTTATTCTGGAACAGCAGGGGTGAACAGGGGGGGGGGGGGGGGGGGGGGGGCGTTTTCTTCCCGCCTTTTTCATGAATGAAAAATGTATAATATGTTTTTTTTTATACATCTAACCTAAAGCAGTTCAAGTCTGTCTTTGCACTCATTGCATATTTGCTCTCACAGGGATGAAAGAACGCAGCCTCGTTTAAAATAGCACCATATTTATCATACTGATGTCATGTTGTGAATTAAATGATGGTGTTTTTTTTTATTGGCAAACAGATATGTTGTGCTTGAAAATGCAATGTAATGGCATCCAAAGCATGAAGCATAATTGTATGAACTTATTTATTTTCCAGGAAGACTATCTGTGGACATTTGGCTACTTATATAGTAAATTGGTGAACAATGTACATATCAATCGCTGGTGGGGAAGTGGTCTTTAAAGTGAGGTGGCCAATCCATGCTATATGACTTCCCCATCAATGTCTTTGTGGCTTAGTTCTGTGAAACTGATTTGAATAATGGTGATTTCCTCATGCCAAATCAATAATCTGTGGCTTTTAGAAATTTGGTTCTCTTCCCCCCCTAATCCGTTTCCTGCATATTTCGCAGGAAATTCGGCATTGCCCTGCTGTCAGGCCAACTGTCAAATACCGTTCACCCAAAACCTCAAACCAAACCAAGTCTTTCTGACAAAGGGAAACTGTGTCCGCCAGAAATTTAAAGATTACATTTCCACATCGAGGAATGATGTGATTTCTGTTTAATTTCAGATGCAATCATGTTCGTATATAAGAATATTAATGAAAGCAATAACTGTGAGGTCAGTGAGTGAGTGAGTATAATAACACAGTTGTGTTTACACAGCGACTCCACATAATGACATTACGTGTTTCACAGTAGTTATAGCTGGTGTATCTGTATTATGTGGGATAGGAAGGAACGAGACGCATATGAAAGACCTAAGAAAATAACAATGATACAAAAACAATCTACCTTGCGTTAGAACATTGGATCAATTCGATGCCTAAAATATCGCAATTTCTGAGTACTGGGGGGAATTTCAGCTGGAGCTATTAAAGTGAAGCATAAACATGGGTCTTTTCTAAACAAACCCATTTATCTAGGACCGTACTCTGCAAGCTTCCCTGGAAACTGTGATGTTTGTGGCTGGAAGGTTTATATATATGCTGGTCTGAGTCAGGTCCAAACCATTGGGTTCAGGAGTGAATGTTGTAAGGCTAACAGAGTAAGAGAATTTTGCTTTGCGATCTTATTTTGTGTATGTGTGTGTCTTGTGAAGTTTTGTGTGTTGGTCAGGGATCACTTTTGATTGAGGACTGGACCCAACATAGTCGACCAGATTATTTTTGATACTGGTGAACTACTTTAATGATAATGTTTTCAATATATGTCTTATTACAGCGCAGTCTCACACCAATATGCAGGATAGCTATTTTGGTCCACACCATAAAACATAGTAGTTTCACAATAAGGGCTCTCAAATTGTCAAAAAGGTTTTTTGGCCTTTTTTTTTCTGGTCTGCGTCGATGTCACGTGACTGTCAGTGTCTGTCTGACAGAACAACAACCAGATGGCTGATATATTCTCAGTGGAAAATTTATTCAGATATAGATTTGGCTAAACCTGACTGGGGACATCCTATACCAGACCTGCAAGAACAGATTTGGTGAAATTGTCCCCAAACAGAGGACCGCCCTGAGAGAGAAGGGAAGGAGGGAAAAGGAAGTCCTCCAGCTGGTACAAAGGCGCCGGCAACTCCGCAAGAACTGGAGGAAGGCGTCCCATGCAGAGAAAGAGGGTCTGAAAGCGCTGTGGGAGGAGGTCAGAAAAAGAATAGCCGGGCTTCGCAGAGCTGAACGCATTCGCAAGCGCAACAAACGGAAGCAAAAAGAGTGAGCCAGCTTCTTCAAGGATCCTTTCAGGTACGCCAGACAACTGCTGGAGGAAAAGAAGAGCGGCAAGCTTGAAACCACCAGGGAGCAATTGGAACAGCATGTTAAAGAGCAGTACAGTGATCCGCAAAGGAGCGTCCCCTTAGGAACTCCGGGATACGTGTCTCGGCCTTCCCTGCCGACAGCTGAGTTCAACTTTATGCCCCCCAAGCTCAGTGAAGTCAGGCAAGTCGTGAAGAAGGCAAGATCCTCTTCAGCACCAGGCCCCAATGGAGTCCCCTACAAGTTCCGTAAGAACTGCCCCAAGGTACAAGAGCTGCTATGGTACCTAATGAGAACTGCCTTGAAAAAGCAACTCATTCCATCCGAGTGGCAAAGAGCGGTAGCAGTCTACATTCCCAAGGAAACTAACTCCATAGATATTGGCCAATTCCGAAACATTGCCCTGCCGAATGTAGAAGGAAAGATCTTCTTCTCAGTGCTAGCCCGAAGGATGACCTACTACGTGCTAGAAAACGGCTATATCGACACCAACTGCCGGAAGGCAGGAGTCCCAGGTTTCCCAGGATGTGTAGAGCACTCCACGATGATCTGGGACCAGATCCAGAAGGCCAAGCGGGAGAAGATCGACCTGCATGTCGTCTGGCTCGACCTTGCCAACGCGTATGGATCAGTCCCACATCAGCTGATCAACTACGCCATGGAATTCTTCCACATGCCCATCTGCATCAAGAACTTGGTAGCACAGTACTTCAGCGATCTGCAGATGTGTTTTTCCCTCCAGGATTTCACAACCGGGTGGCAGCAGCTCGAAGTAGGAATCGCTTTAGGGTGTGCCATTTCTCCAATACTATTTGTAGCAGCCTTTGAAATAATCCTCATCGGAGCAAGACAAATGGTTGGAGGGATCAAACTACCAACTGGTCAGAGGCTACCCCCACTGAGGTGCTACATGGATGATGTCACCAGCCTCCTTCAGACAGCAGCATGCACATCGAGACTGCTAAAAAGGATGGATGAGTTGATGTTGTGGGCAAGAATGAAGATCAATCCCTCCAAATCTCGTAGCCTGTCACTCAGATGAGGAGTCAGAAATGACAGCACCATCTTTTTTGTTGGAGGAGCAAAAATCCCACTCCTATCTGAGCAACCCATTAAAAGCTTGGGGAGGCAAAACACTGCAGAGCTGTCTGACAAACAGTTGGAGAAAACCGTCATGAAGCAGCTCTCTGACGGCCTGACAAGGATCGACCAAAGCCAACTCCCTGGGAAGTATAAGGTCTGGTGCTACCAGTTTAAACTCTACAGGAGGGTAACGTGGCCCCTGAAAATGAGTGAGATCCCCTCATCGAGCGCAAGTAAGATGGATGGAAAAGCCATCAATCTTAAAGCCAAAAGAGGAACACACTTCAGCTGCCATTGCAGTCCATAAGTTTGGGCTACATGCAGGAGAAGACCAGACTGGTTCTTGAGCTAAGGGAGTCCACAGACCAGTCGGTAAGGAACGCAAATGCCAAGGTTCCAACCGGCCGCAAGTGGAATGCCCAATCTGAGGTTGACCAAGCTGTTGGTCGGCTGCATCACCGGGAGATCATGGGCAGAGTCCAGGCAGGAAGAGCATGGCTAGGATGGGGAGAGGCGCCACGCTTCTGGTCAAATGCCAACCGTAAGGAGAGGAAGGAGATGGTGGTGGCAGAGGTGACGAGGATGGAGGAAGATTGCTACAAGATCAAGGCTGTGTCGCAGGGCCGACAATGAAGCTGGACAACCTGGGAGGGAGTTGTTAACCGGAACATCAGTTGGTCAGACCTGTGGAAGATTCCACAGGCAAGACTCAGCTTCCTCATTCGCTCAACCTACAACACGCTTCCCTGTCCTTGGAACCTTCAACAGTGGTTTGGGAATGAACAGTGCCGCTCACTCTGCAATGCCCACAACGCAAGCCTCCTGCACATCTTATCAGGCTGCAAGATCGCGCTTTCACAGGGGCGTTACAGATGGCGCCACGACCAGGTCCTGAGAAAGCTAGCCGAAATGCTGGAGGTGTGTCGACAGGGTAACAAAGAACCACCATCAGCAGAGGACCACACTAGCTTTGTCTCATGGAGGGGTAAGGAGATATACCAGGCCAACAGAAACATCAAGGCCCTTCTCCCCCAACCATGAGTGGAACATGAGGGTTGACCTAGACAGGCAGCTCCGGTTCCCCACAAAGATCACCACCACATCTCTCCGACCAGACATAGTTGCGTGGTCAACCAAGGCAAGATCTGTGCACCTCATCGAGCTCACAGTACCACAGGAGGGAGGGATTGTGGCCGCCTTCGAACGAAAGAAGGTCAAGTACTCAGAGCTGGCTGTTGAGTGCCGGGAGGCTGGCTGGAAGGCTACCATCTACCCAGTGGAGGTTGGATGCCGAGGGTTTCTGGAGTTGTCAACCATACGCCTCTTGAGGGATGCAGGAGTGACCGGAGGGAGGCTAAAGAGGGCAACCCAGGACCTGGCAGAGGAGGCTGAGAAAGGGAGATTTTGGCTCTGGCCGAGGAGGAAGGATAGGTGTTGGGGAAAGAACACCTAACCCCAGACAACAGCAGCAGGGGAGAACAACTATCAGCTGCAGGGGGTGACAGGGAGATGTCCCTGTCACTGCTCCGCCAACAGAAGCGATCCGGAATTAAAGGAGCGAAACGTTGGTGAATGGTGTTTTCTGGCTGATGAGCCTGCAGCTGACCCATGGGCACCGAAGGAGGTGCGACAGGCAGCAATGCCCAGCAGGCAATAACATCTTCCTGTACATTTACATTATGAAGATATTAGGAACCAATAATCCATATTTTCGGTGCTTGTTCAGAATATTGTGTCCATATAACATGTTTATGTATTAAAAACAGGATATATGTGTTCATGTTACAGAAATTAAATAATGGATATAGGTTGTAAAGAAGACTATGGATATATAAGAGAACTGGGGGGCAGGGCGATTCTTAACAAAAATCAAGCTCATTGCTCCACATGTATGAGATGCATTTTGGTTATTTCTTAAACAGAATATAGCCTTCCCCGATTATAGTCCCTCAAAACCCAGAATAAGCGTTCAAAACTACACAGTTTAACTGACTAAACATCATATATATTGTGTTTTCAACTGACGTGGACTCAAGCCTATAGAATAGAATAAGCCAAAAAATGTACAACATTTTGGTGTGACACTGGGTTGCTTATTATTGGTATGTATTTATTTTCTTATGAAAGTTATGTGTTATGAAATTAAAAACACGTAAACATGTGTAGTAACTTTGCATTTTACTAATTATACACATCTAAACAGTGATATGTATCTAATTAGCTGTCCAATTTTCAAAAATCTTAAGATGGTTAGTTTGTAAAGAGTTAACCTAGAAAGCCTTCTGTTAAGAATGTCAGGGTCATGGATTGCTGATAAATAGAGGGAGGTATAGGATGTAAGGGAATATAAAATTCCAACAGTTTAATAACAGTAGACCCTTGAGCAAGGGAAAGTTTGTGACCTGACTGTAAATGGCGTATGGTCACTTTAGCTTACCGAGCTACTTATAAACCACCGTGATAGCTTTAGCAGAATTGTGGTAGTTCACAATGTGTACTTTCAATCTCGATCATGGTCAATGGCACTTGAGAAAATCCATTTGCCACAAATCACTGCTCTTTTTGTATTTTATTGTATTTTATTGCGCAGACTCATAAAATAAGGGGTAAACCTGTGAGCTTGTGAAACATGAGTGCAAGTAACGACCAAACCCAGCTTCACATTTAAAAAAACATACTTATGTAGTTATGTTGTGCAAAAGTTGTTGGTGTTCTTCTGTGTTACATGTGCAACTGTCTCAATCTGTGTTTGTTTTTTTCTAACGATGAAGAAGTAAACAGAAGAAACAGAAGTAGAAAAAAAAAACTATCTAGTTTGCTTTATTCTAGTGCTGCAGCTGGCTTTAATAAAGCGCTTAATTAATGTAAGTCATGGGAGATGCAGTTTTGCCTAATTGTTATTTCTAAAGCACGGCTGGTATATATTTTAAATAATGGTTTGCCAAAGGACAATGGTTGCTCATATGAGATGGCTTTACACACCACAAAAATGGGCTCTGGATTAAGAAACTAAAACCTTCATCCATTTTATACAGAGCGAAATGTCGCCAGAAACCCTGCAGTAAATCGAGGCTCTTGTAAAATTGAGAGACTCAACTGTTCTTCATGCTACGATGCATTTTTGGGGTTTCAAATAAGATTCATTTTCATCCATCTATATTTAAAATTATGATGTACATAAATTGGGGCCTTGATGAAACAGGGATACTAAATTATTTTCCAGCTTATGGAATTCGTGCCATTTTGGCACAAATGGCATGCAATCCACTTTTGTACATACATTAAAAAAATTATTTCATCGCTGCTACAATACTGCCTGGTAAGCAGAAAGAAGATTTTTGAATGAAATAGAAATAACTGTTGGATGACTAATGTGCCATACTTGAGCCCACAAACTGTAGTGTCATAACTGTGGACGCATCAAAAAATAACAAGAAACTTATCATGGCACAAACGATTTTGTGTATAGGCCTATCTATACATATATTTTATTATTTAATTTTTTTCAATTCAAAATGACGGCATTTGTTAATTTGTAGTAATTTGCATATCTTCTTATCTTATATATCGTACATATCTTGCATCGAGTCTTACATTTTAAACGCTCATAATAATGCCCGCTGATCTTGATAAAGCATTGATGATTCATACACATTTTCAGGAAAGCCAAAGGCCTGTGCCCTAGAGAGTATGAAACACACACTAGAGTATGAAACACACACGTGATTCAAGGAAACTCCTCCTAAAGACATCAGCTAAACTGTCTCTCTCTGTTTCTCTCTAATAAACTGTTACTGTCCAACTTTAAACATTTAACTGTCATCCAATATCGTACCTTCTGGGCCCCACGCAACCACAATCCTGTTACTGTATATTATTCCTTCAGTCTTAAGCCAGAGCTCTTTCTTGGCATGCTGAGTCACCTGACTCCCCTCGCCCTCCTCCTGATGACACATCCTCCTCTCATACCCGACCATTCTCCACTAGCCTCCCCCAGGGTCCTAGCTCCCGCTCTGCGTGGGGTTAATCAGCTCACTCTCTCTCCCTGCCAACAGCGTGGAGGGGCTGAGAGCTGATGGATGCAGCGCGACAGCATGTGACCCGCAACCCAAGCTCCTTAATGTGCTGCTATTCCATCCATGTTGGGAGGGAGGGAGGGAGGAAGGAGGAGGAGTGGGGGAGCTTTCATTTAACCCAGGTTCAACCGACACACCATGTCTAGCTCACTCATACAAGAACCTGCTTCCGGGGAACATTGTCTCGACAACAATTTATTTTAAATGAATCTATTGGCACTAGAATGGGCAATTGTAATTATTGTCAAATAATTCCACATTAAGTCTGACACCATGGGCAACATATTTAATTTCATATATAGGCCTACAAATAAAGATGACAATGGACTCAGACATCATCGACTTCCTTTTTGAAAACAATTAATTTTAGTTAAGATTTAAAGAAGGCTAACAGTAATAGCCAAAGCTATCCTACCAGATTGAATGC
Source organism: Gadus macrocephalus (assembly GCF_031168955.1). NCBI lineage: Eukaryota > Metazoa > Chordata > Actinopteri > Gadiformes > Gadidae > Gadus > Gadus macrocephalus. Next base: position 5,864,934 of record NC_082401.1, read on the forward strand.
AATCTCACGAGTTCCCAAACTGTTTGATGGTTTGTGATTCCACCCATTATGTTTGACAGCGATTATGAGAAAAATAGTGAGCGTGTTTTACCAATAGAGCCACTCTCCTCCCGTGGATTGAAATGGAGTTGCATTGGGTCCGGCGCATGGTCAAATCACCTCAAATCAACCAGAAAGAAACGAGAAAACACAACAAAAAAATAAATAAAAATAAACATTCTAACATCGGCGCAAATTACAACCATTGTTGTCATAGCAGACCAGGCTACAGGGGTCACTACGGATCGCCTGCAGTTAAGACAGACGGCTGGAGAAGAGCGGGCCGAGCCAGAGGAGAGGTTAGGAGTGCACCGCACCACTGGTTCTGCGTTTGGGTTCATGTTTAAAGGAGAACAACATGCCCCGAGCAGCACCAACAAACAGGGGTCGCTGTATGAGTCGACCTTAACCTGACCTTTTATTGCAGACTATTATATTATTTATATTTATATATATGTACACACACACACACACACACACACACACACACACACACACAAACACACACACACACACACACACACACACACACACACACACACACACACACACACACACACACACACACACACACACACACACACACACACACACACACACACACACACACACTCTCATTATTCTTGATCAAACTGTAGTTTGTGCATTTTTTGCAAAGCCAGGTGTTAATGCTTGGTGAGTTAGAGTTCAAGTAGTACAACAAAGTAGTATTCGGCCACTGTTTAACTACTATTATTGTGATACTTGGCAATCACAGACTTATCGTATAATATATTTATAAATATAATATACATTATAAATTATATCTTCCGACAGCTTTTTTACCTTTTACTGCTAGCTGTAACTGTGGGAGCACACTGAAAATAGTACATGACGTATGGCATTTAATTCAAGCAGTTCAGGAAGAATGTGAGAATCTGTTCTTGGCTGCTTTATTCTTCCTTGTAGAAGCCTTCTAAAATATATATATTTTTCTTGTTCCTTTCTGTTTTATGGACTGTATTAAATATAATTTTTAAATGTACAATGGTCTATTTTAAAATGTATCTATTACATTTTCATCTTGATTGATTCTCTTGACAGTAACTATATTTCCAAAGGGAGTTTGTTCATAATTCTTAAATCTTAAAAATAACCCATTATCAAAAAAAGTATTTATTAAAATAAATTAATTCAGACGCAAAACATTTACAGGTAGCATTTGTGTCTTAATTTTGAAATGTGGTCTTTAAAAAAAATAATAAGTTAGGTTTGAGGCTTTTAACAGTTTTACTGAAAATATAACATTTATTCAAAAATGTACCTTCACCTATCTGAATCGGTGACAACAAAAAACACTATAGCTCCAAATGACCTACATTTAAATTGATCATGTAAATACATCTGTCTTTCTCCCTTCTAGATCAAATGACAAGGACACAATAGCACACAAACAAATAAAAACAATAAAAAAAACTATATATGTATATATATATTTATATATATCCCATGGGGGTTGTTTACGGTCAGAGATAATGAGATGCAATATAAATAAAAGTCAATATAAGTGGCGGGGCCCGGTGGAGCACGCAGGCCCGGCCGTTTCCCCGTGGCCGGCTTTAATTCGCTATGTCAGGCAGTAATCAGGTCTGTTTCACATAACGGGCCATTAGTTTAAAGAGCAAATCTGCTTTCAGCACTACTAAGAATGGACACAGTGAGGCGGGGAGGGGGGGTAGAAAGATGGGGGAAGGGCCCTCAGCCAGCACCCAGCTCAACCCAGTTAGAGAGATAGAGAGACAGAGACAAAGAGAGACAAAGAGACAGAGAGAGTTTGAAGTTAATTGGTGCAGGGAAATTGAACGGAGGGAAGGATGAAGAGGAAGAACAGATGAAAACAAGTGGAGTGAATGGAATGAAAGGGGGATGGAGTAGTCGATGGAGAGAGAGACAGAACAGAGGCTCTAGAGACCAAGGGTGGAGGGAACAGTCGTGTAATGGAGGAAGAGAGAAAAAAGAAAGAGGATGGGAAATGGGTCGGGTAACGGAGGAATGGACGGAGTGATGCATGGAAGGGTGGCTGGCTGGGAAGATAGATGGATGTATGATAGATGGGTGGCAGGAGGAATGGAGGGATCGATGCTCTACAAAATGGATGGACATGCATTGGTGGAGTCTGTGGCTGCTGGTGTGATGGCGAGGACATGGTCGTCAGATCCAGGAGAAGCGAGCGGGCGGGCGGCAGAGTGGCCGCCATGTTGCACTGCCCTCCCTATGAACCCGCTGCCGGCGTTGCACTACAAACACACAGTGACACATGCGGTCATAGGACAGACGCACACACACACGCACACATACGCAAACGCACACACTTGTAGGAAAACACATTCATAGACTCCTGCAAACACTAATAGACCTACACTTTATAAAATGACACAGATGAGCACATACATGCAAGCACACTCACACACACATATGCAATTTAACAGACAAATCCATGTCACAAAGAGGAAAGAAAGAAATGGCTCTTAAATGGTATCTTGTCATTCTTCGTTGGAGGTTGACCTCCCTTGCGTGTCCATCACCCTCTCCCCCCCTGGCAAACTCACACTTACTGCCCCCCCCCAATCGTCCAGGCCCAGTCGGCCCCCTACACGACCCGGCGATTGGATCGCTTTCTTCCTGGATCAAGGCCAATCCTGGGACAGTTTGAGATGTCACAAAACAAACAAGCAATGAACATATAAAAGAGTGAACAAATTATATAAAGGAGGAGGAATAAAACTCCTTTATATAGGTCTTTTATATAAAGGAGTTTTTCCGCCCAGTAGGCCCCACTGGGCCTACTGGGCCCGCACCCGTCCTCCTGCTGGCGTCGCGCCGGATCAGTCCCCTTGTCTGACAAGCGATCACCAACAGAACCCCTCAGCGCCACAGACCACCAACAGAACCCCTCAACGACACGGAGGTCCACCACGGCGTGGTGCTAGAGAGACGCCCCACATGAGTTTGGTCGGGAGAGAAGGAGGAGAGAGAGTCTTCTGAGCGCTCATGTATGAGTGATGTTAATGTCTAGGGGAATGGTTGGGAGGGAAACAAGGGTAGGGTCAGGGTTTTGGGTCGGGCTTCCACAACTAACTCCTCGCCCTAATAGCTTAAGACAGAGGCAGCTTTGGCTGCCTTGGCTTGGGGGGGTGAGGTGCTGACAGAAGTGATTCTCGTTGTTCTAACCATGGCCTTATCTGTGTGTTTGTGTGTGTGTGTGTGTGTGTGTGTGTGTGTGTGTGTGTGTGTGTGTGTGTGTGTGTGTGTGTGTGTGTGTGTGTGTGTGTGTGTGTGTGTGTGTGTGTGTGTGTGTGTGTGTGTGTGTGAGAGAGAGAAAGATCTTGAGGGATAACCCATGTGTTGAGGATGTAAGGTCAGGGTTGATTCAAAGAAAAAGGGAAACACGTTTGTCTCAAATTATCTTTTTTCAGACTGTTTCATACCAGTTGGACAGAGTATACAATTCGGAGGAGGGTACAAGGTTCTATATTCAAGAGACACAATACTGTTCTTCATCAAAAACCTCATGAATGCATTCACTGTGTTGACTGAATATGCTTATAACCGAGGATGAAATTGTTGCAAGTGACAAAGTGATCCCTCTCCAGGTTAACCATGTGTGTATTGCACCATTATGGTCGAGGCCTCGTGTGAGTTGTAATCCGAAATGTATCTTAATTTTACTCGCTTAATGAATCATACATGGGCTATCCGGGTGTCACAACAGGAAATGTTTAGTAAAATTAAAATTTTACTGAACATTTTAGTTAACTAATTTAAAAGTGACACAAAATTAAAAGAAATGCAGTCATGCTAATAACTATATGGCTTGTGCCGTATGTGTCCAAGCCTGTCCACATCTGTTCCGTCTACCATCTACCAGGATTATTTTGGGGGGGGAAGGAAGTTGTATGAAACGTGTGTGTTGATGGGTAAACAGTGTCTTTTGTTCGGGAGGTCCTTGTCTGTTCCCTGTCTCCTGGCCCCGCTGCCCTGGAGCCTCTCCCAGCCCGTCAGCCAGGGCCCACCGGGCCCCTGCCTTCCCTTCACGGACATGGCATTTGCACCGCTGAGGAGAATGTGAGCTAATGAAAGTGTAAAGCCTGTGCTCACTAGAGTATAAAATTCACATTTGGCCGGAGCAGGCTGTGCAATCTGATATTATGAGACCGCCACAGAGAGACACACAAACACACACACACACACACACACACACACACACACACACACACACACACACACACACACACACACACACACACACACACACACACACACACACACACACACACACACACACACACACACAGAAAGAGAGAGAGAGAGCAAGACTGCATTGAAGAAACAAAAACGCAAAATAACGATTTTACATAGAGGATATATTGAGGTGGCTGTTGGTTAAAAATACTTTAGCCTATATTTTTCCACCAAAGAGGAAACATGAAATTCAATGTAGGTGGTTTCTGGATATTAGTGTCTACCTTTTAGAGAGGGGAGCTCTGGTTTTATCATTGGTGGAATTTTGGGAAAAATAAAAATGACAACCTCCATGGAGATAGTGTTTACACCGTGAAAAGGGACACAAAGCTGAACACGAAGTTTGTACGCTGCACTGTCAGCTGCCATCTTGTTTCTCGTTTGTATGGCTCAGTTGCCTGTCCTTGTAAATAAAGGACTTCTGGGGACAAAAACAAGGTCGGAAACCGTGTTAAACAAGACAAGACATTCCAAAAAAATCAAAACGTGTTCTGTTTGTGGATGTTTCTGTGAGCTAGTTGATCTAAATAAAGGGAAGGAATTGTAGTGAAATGACATTTGAACATTACATTTATATCATTACCAATGCAAAATATCCACCATGATCATCATTATCTCAAAACTGTTTCATAATTACAGCCAACTATTACTTTTGACCCATACGATTGCTGCAATAAATGAACGATCCGACCATTAATGCGGTAAAAATGATAATAAATAAATAAATGACATGAAAGTGAACATCAATGGGAATTTTTAATACATTGATGAAAAAACAAATGTCCATTGACATTTCTCCTGCGTCTTTGTTCAAACCAAACTCATCCTGGTCAAAAGTTCATGTGCATTAGGAGTGGTTGACCTATTTCCAACGCTGCAACTTGCTGCAAATTCGCTCTGCTTTATCCATGGCGTCAGGTCCGTCTGCTCCTCAAGCCCACTTTAGTAAACTCGTAACCACACAATAATAACGCAGTTAGCATCAAGTGGCTGTATTTATTGTATGATATTATCATATCTCTGTCTTTTTCTCCTCCCGGCAGCCACTCACATTTAACTTGCTCTGCGTTTCACCAGAGCGACGGATGCCACATCTCCTTTGTGTTTATATATTTATAGATAGTATATTTATTTTCATTTGTTCTTGGGAGAGGCCGGTGTGGTATACTGCAAGCTTCATTATTTGCTTGACCCGTCGGGATGATTCACGGTCAGCCCCCATCAAGTTCTTTCCGAGTCGATTGGTGGCTCAGGGGATGAGGAGCTGATAAAAGATGGGGTCAGGGGTCACAGAGCCTGAGTAACCAATCGTCTGGCTTCCTACTGCGTTTGTTTTAGACAGAAAAAAACGGGGGGATTCCTGTGCAGGGTGAAGTGGAGGGGGCACCCTGAAGAGTCCAGCCAGCAATTATCATCAGGCAAGGAACATAAATTACAGCCATACCTATATGATTGCAGACTATCATATTTCGCCCGGGCCCCGATTTTTCAAACGACTGGAAAATAGGAACTCCACTGTTTGGTGGGCGATGTCCTTCTTCTTCTTCTTCTTCTTCTTCTTCTTCTTCTTCTTCTTCTTCTTCTTCTTCTTCTTCTTCTTCTTCTTCTTCTTCTTCTTCTTCTTCTTCTTCTTCTTCTTCTTCTTCTTCTTCTTCTTCTTCTTCTTCTTCTTCTTCTTCTTCTTCTTCTATTACTTTGCATGGTATATTTTATCACACGTACACACACGCATACACGCACAACACTGTAGGTACATGTGATGTACTTACATGCCGAGCATGTTCTGCCATTGCTACACGTTTGTGTAGGGTTCAACCTGGCTGCTGGGTATGTAGGTCAGTGTGGACCACAGTTGGTGCCCTGGCCCTGCCGCTCTAGAGTGAAGATCACTAAAGGTATGGGACGTCGGCTCCCTTTCTGTCCGTCAATCTTTCTGTTATCGTGTTCTTCCATGGCAGTAACTTACATATACAGTATAACATGTTGGTTGCAAGTTAAAAGATACAAGATACTAGGTTACTGGATGCAAGTCTAATGTGTTAGATCAATGTTTCAGTTAGTTTCCCCCTTTCCTCTTTCCCCTTTGTTTATTTTCATTAACTGAAAACTGTACAATTAGATAACGGCTAAAAAAGTATTGTAATGTTTTTAATAAATAGGAGATCGCCTTTAATATATTAATTGTTTGCCATTTTTTACATAAAAATGCTAAATGTTTAGAAACAATTTGAATGGGTTAATAAATCCAAAATTGATATCAGAAAAAAAAAGTTAGCTTTTTGCAATTTGTATTTAAACGTTGCACTTCCGTTTAAATGAGATATACATTGTAAATATATATGTAATATAATGTTATGTTTGTTATATTATTTTGAATTGTAATCACTATCTATGTTGATACCAAATTGTTATTGTTTAATCATTTTTAATATATGTACTGATGTATTTATATTTGACATATGTTCACATATTATTTTGCTGTATTTAAAGTATTGGTGCTATTTTGTTGCGCTTAGTTGGATGACATTTTTACAGAAGAATTGTATTCCATATTTATAACGTTAATAATTGTAAAAAATATTTATATTAGGCCTGCAAAAAAATTATAGATTTCAACAAAATTAAATAAGTATCAATGTCAACAATAAAGTAATAATAAATTATAAAACTAGTAATGAATGTTTTTTCTTATTTTCGTTAACTCATATTTGTAGGTAAACCGACAACTATCGCAATCTAATCCGCTCTGGTATCCCAACCATCAAAGGTGTTCTCGATAAGCGTAACATGAGCGGATGAAAAAATTATCGAACTGCTTTCAACCGCTATATAAATGAACCAGACATAATAAAAAATCCAGCTGCTATTTTACTTATAGGTGCATACAACTGTACATTTAGCTAGGATTAAATATGATTTCCGTGCATTATGTAGACTGCATTGTATGTAATGAATTAATCACTTTATAATTATTTTTATTCTAAAACTTTTTGTCATTTTGTTACATAGTTGTTGGTTTTGTTCTGATACGGTCATTTACATGTACTTTTAAAAAGACTACGGCCATACAATACTTTTTTTTCAAACATAACTTGAAACTTGCACTACTACTACTTATAATATTAAACAAATATAAAACTATATAACTAAAGCAACAAATGTGGTTTTGTTTTTTTTACTTCATGCTTGGGAGAGCCTGCCAACTGCTTATAAATGTCTTTGCTTGCTGGTAATGCAATCGCTATGTTTCTATCTCCGCTGTCAGCTGTGCTCATAAATAATCTAGCATACTCTAAAATGATAAATATTTTGCATCGATGATTTACCTTACACAGTCTTTGCCCCTTATATGAATGCAGCTGTCAACAAGTTGAACTTGAAAACCCATTTTTTATTCACCACCTGCAAATATATTGCCACACTGTTCCAGCCTGAATAAAACTTTCATCTTCAATGTGAAAGCAAATGCAGAATATCTGGATTTTATTTTACTGAATGTTGTAAGCATCTTTTTTTATTGGTGTTTGAGTGGTTGAAAGCGCTTGGTCACTCTGAGTTCATACTCAGGCCACACACACATGGAAGGAGAGGAACATAGAGAGAGGCATCGAGACAGACATAGTGAGAGAGTAAGGGTACGACAAGAGTGGGTGGACGTTGTTTTTAACACCATTGCTAAAGGGAGAGACACTCACAATCAACCTCAAATGCACAGATCAAACTCACCTTCTTTTATTATATTCCACCTCTACCTTCACAGTGCAAGAGTAAATACACATATAAGTCAAAGAAAGTCGAGGAAGTTAATGGGTTTTGTTGGGCAATTTCCCCAGTCACAGCCGCGTGTGTGTGCACGTATAGTATTTCGCTGAGCGCTTCCCAGAGAAGTTTTTCTCTGCCCTTTCCCATCACATCTCCAAATCCACACTTCACTCAGGAAAACAGAGTGCTATTGTGTCTGACATGTTGGCCCCTAGTGATTTTTTCCATGTCGTGGTCCCACCGGCCCCCATGAGAAACCAAGTTCACACTTGAGACCAATGACAGCCCGCGGTTTGTAGACACCTTGGAAATCGTTTCATTTTTTTTTTTGCCGCAAGCGTTAATATAAAGGAGGAAAGCTTGTAGCAGGGTGTTGTGGTCAGGGTGGTGTTGGGTATACGGGGAGAGGAATGTGGCGCTAAGGTACAACAGATTCTGCCCAAGAATGTAGCCCAGAAATGTTGAGATTAGGAAACTCCCTTTTTTTTAGGATTGATGCAGTAGATTGATGAAGGCTAGTTGCAGTACGTTTCGACATTTGGTCCTCATCAACGAGTTAACTTTACTTAATAAAGAGTAATTTTATCCCTCTGCAAAGTTGCATTATTAAAGATGGGCAGCTATAAAACCAAACAATAATACACCATACATTCTAAGGAAATCATTTTATTTTTATCTGCGTGAAATAAGAGTTAAAAAAAATAAAGTAATCTATCTTCTACTTCATTAAATGATCAGCTATGTGTTTACGATGCATGCCAACCTAATTGGTTACCATACTGAAATAGTGACACTCGCAAGCTCAACCCACAAACCAAAGTCCCTTTCATGTTATTTTTGTTTGATATTTTAAGATATTGTGCTTTTTTCTTTGAATTATCCACCCTTAGATTCACATCGAAAACACATCAAAGTAGGACCAGGTGTCCACACAGCCTTAAATACAAATCAGTCTGTTGCAGTGCAGACAATGCAATGTCATACATGTTGAACGGCCCAGCCGACGAAGGCCTTCGTTAGATCTATAGCTGAATGGGGCGGAGCCTTGAGTGGGTGCATCCTAGCAATTTTCTATGATTTAATTTTCCCCATCTCAGCTCAAAGTTTGTGTGTGTGCATGCTAGACGGCACACTCGCTCCACATTAGATCAGCGAGTGCCTTAATGGCTGCTCTTGGATGTGACACGACTGTGGCACAGTGTGCGATGTGCAGACGATCTGACCGAGCACTCACCTCTCTCTCTCCCTCTCTCTCTCTCTCTCTCTCTCTCTCTCTCTCTCTCTCTCTCTCTCTCTCTCTCTCTCTCTCTCTCTCTCTCTCTCTCTCTCTCTCTCTCTTTCACTCTCTCTCTCCCTCTCTCTCCCATACAAACACTTTATTTATTTCCAGCCTAGCTTAAAGCTCTTTTGTGGAGATAACCTACATAACAGCTTGCGAGGCCAGGGCACGTGGGCACCCAGGACAACTAGCGCACCCGGCTCCCCAGCGATGAGGTGATGATGATGGGGCTGTTTTGGAATAAAACAATGGCGGTCCGATCCATCGCGGTGGCGCGGATCATTACTGAAATATGCCACCGGCCTCCAGATTGAGCTGCATTTAGTTTAGCCACTGAAGCACAAGCAAACTGCTCTGTGGTATGGTACGACCCAGCGGCCTAATCAAACCTAGATTATATCCATATCATTATCAGAGATCCCTGGGAGAATAGGGGAGGTCATAATTTCTTGGGCGGATTGTATTAGTCTGGTAATTCATCTTTGAGGAGGCGTTTGGTTTCATGGCGCTCATCTTATGAAATCGATGGACGTTGTGTATTATTCATCGGATGAACTCAGTTATTGTGCTGTGTAACTCCCACACAAAAAGTACATACTTATATACATAACGAGACATTACGCAAAGGTTAAGCATGATATTGAATATACTTTGGCTTGGCTCAAACAAATGGCTTGACCCAAAAAGCTGCAGAACGGAGAACAGTGGTGCAGTGGGGCAATCCTTGTTGCACACAACATTAAGGGGCTGCAGGGAGTCCCTGGGCAGGGGGCACAGGGTTTTAAGAGGGGAGGCTGAGGCCTTGGAGGTATTATGCCTTTAATAATCTCAGGGGAGATGAAGAATGAGCACGGGGCCACAGACCAGACATACCAGCACACAGCTCAGAGACGACAATGAAAAAAAAATAACACATCACATGTCATTTCCTGTACCAGGGGGGTTATATATTACATGAAAAAAAAGTGTTTCCTCATGTCAGTTGTATAATGTTAAAATACCTGGTTATTACGAAGGGCTCTGTCTGTCTACTTTTGACTCATTTGTGGAACAGACAAGCCTGTGAGATGGACTTAATGTCCTGTTGATGGCAGTAGTGGCCCAGTCATACGCAGGGCCGCTGCTGGCCGTTTCGGTGCCCTACGCGGGGGGGGGGCAGGGGGAACCCCTTTTTATATATTAGGTAAAAACATCTAATTTGCCGAAATTGAGTGATAGGTTATACAATTAAGAACAAACAACGGTGGACCTCTTCATAACTAATTTACATATTTTTTAATTCAATAATGTATTTTTTTTTTTTACAAACCTCAATTTTTGGTGCCCCCTCAGGTACTTGGTACCCTACGCACTCTGCGTACTCTGCGTATAGGGAGCGGCAGGCCTGGTCATACGCTACAAACCAGAGCGGGACAGAAAGATTGCTCTGCCAAGGATTTTCGCTAACTAGGTTAATGTTCACATGGGAATTACGATTGACTGGATGTATGTTGACTCAAAAGCACTTTTGAGACAAACTTGAACTTCCAGAGATGTGGTGAAATAAAAATCAAATACACCTATTGCACATCTACAGAAGACTTGATCGTTTGACAAGAGTAGACATGAAAGCTTTTTGACAGTCTGGCGTTGGGTCTCAGGTAGGGCGAGGCCACAGTTGCCTGCGGTGAAGAGTTCAGAGTCAACGGAAGAGGCGCCAAACGGACCGGCTTTGCGGACTGCCACTGCTGCGACCAATGGCGTGCCATCATCGCCACGACCACCATTATGAACTCCAGATGATCTCGCTTGTATCTGTGCGAGCAGGCAGATCTTCGCCCTCTGATTGGATGACGCCCTGGATTTGATATTTGGGAGATTACGATGTCAAGGATTTGAGCCGACTCATTTGGAAATGGCTGAGAGAAATGTAATCGCTCAGCTGTGTTTCTAATTATCTCATATTATCTAGTGTTCCTGAGGACAGGGAATGAGGAAGAAGAGTGAATGACGATGTGTTTCATGTGCGCCCTTAATATCGTTGAATTTGTGCTGTTGTGATGTATAAGAAAATTTACCCAAAAGCAAACTGTTTTTCCAAGTTTTCTGCATATTTGAGTACTTCATCTTAACCAAATACATGTAATTAGTTCAAAAAAATATATTTGGTCTGCTAGATATATTTAAAAAAAGTTCAAACTTTTGCAATAATAGCTGGTATACATACATTAGCACATTACAATAACATTGTTATCTTTCTATTAATAGAAGTCATCTAGCTTTTATAAATAAATTGCATCAAGCAATTTTTTTAAAAGTTTAATTCATGCTATGAATACGAAGAAATTATTAACATTACTCTATATTACTCACACCGATATATCTATATATATATCTATATATATAGATAGATAGTTAGATACTAGATAGATACTATATGACTTATAATAATAATAATAATAATTAATGCCTTAATTTTTATCAATATGCATGACATTATACTTAATTAAAGGAATAATTATAGAAGTCAATATTTAATAATATTGTATTCTATAAATATATTTAATTAATAATTATATTTAAATATATTATATTAACAAATATTTGGTAACATTGTGCAATTACAAATTACAATGAATATATTAAATAGTGTAAATATTGTTTGTGTTTTTTTTTATTATGTATATGGTTAAAAAACGTAGTTTTGAATGCACTGCATTGGTTTAAATAATTTCAAATTCTTATTCTTATTCTTATTATAATGAAGTAATTATTATTACACATAATAAATATTATTATTCATATTTATATTTACAATGACAGCTTAATGTATTGATATAATAAGTATTAATATTATTATTATTAATATTATTATTATTAATTTTTTTATGCCACAATATAGGAATAAAATGTTGACATTGTCATTGGCTCTGAATACCATAATATATATTAACTTTCAATGTAAAATATCCTAATTTTTATTGTCAATTGCAGGTTCAACAAATCACTTGAAACCCAAATGAAACCCAGTACACAAAGAGCAAAACAAACTCAAGCGGTGTAACCCTGAAAACGCACTTAAGCTTGGGCCGCATGGACTCTGATTCACCCCGTCTATTGTGTTTTTAAATCACAAACAACATGACCCATCCCCACACCCTAACCCACCCACCCACCGCACTTAAATCCAAAACAAATCACCAACCTTCGGCTATATTAACCCGCTCATAGGGTTCACCCAGAGTTGAGCGATGACGATGATGATGCTGGGGTTGATAAAGATAGTGAATCTAGCAACGATGCAGGTCAAAGATGGCGGTGACGAGATAGATGGGTTTGTTCGATGGTCAATGTCGGAAAGGGCGCTGGATATTTGAGGTGGAAGGAAGTGGCTGGAGTTGTGTTGTCACACTAACCTCTTCCTGAACCTCGGCGTGGGTGCGTACCACGGGCGTTTCACTCACCCCCAAACTGTCACATACTCTCTGAGTCTCCTGTGTCCCTCCATGCATCCCCCCCTGCAGCCCTCTCCTCTCCTCTATCTCAACAACAATGTTTGCGCTCTGCAAAATGGCCGTCCGGCTTGCTTCCTCCTTTCCTTTTAGCACTTTGACGTCCTCCCTCCACACTTTACTTTTCTTGTCACAGTTCATGAACCGCATTCCCCCAGCCACATCTGACGTAGACAAAACCCACTTCTTATATTAGCTCTAATTATTAAATGTAGGTTTTTTTAACGTTTGAATTGTGCAATCCTTTTCCGAACGAGACTTTGATGCATTAAAGAGTTGGGTTTGTGCCGAGGAAAGTAGCGTTTTTGGATGTCATGAAGCAAAATGTTGCTACGGCAAATTGTTGCTCATGGATTTATTGGTTGTCTTCCAACACAAAAAATGAACATATACAGTAAGATTGCCGTTGTGACCTGCTTACAATATTCATAGAATAGAATATCGCAATCTCAGCCCTATGTCAGCCTTCTAGAAGGGACGTCCAAAAAGTTCAAACCGTTCTGAATAATTGTGCAATGTGACATTGTTAACTTCTATGAATTTATAAAATATTGTGATGGATTATGTGAGGTTACGGGCATCAATTTGAACTGCAATTTTGTAGCAACATTCTTGGCGTAAAATATGGGAAAGTGGTATTCTATCTTGGTATTATTTTTAAGTGCTATACAGTACAGTTGTATACAGTACAATACATAATATAATACAAAATTCATAACAAATTATATGAATGTCATTTTAAAGAGCATTATAATGCATTATTTTCCATTGAGAATAGCACAGTGTAAAGTAAGCCTACAGCATCCCTCTAGACAAAGTGTTTATGTTCTGCTAATGTGGACCATAGTCACCTGCAGTGCTTCCACTGGCCACAGTCTGTGGGGGCGCAATAATCCCACTTTAACCCCACTGTGTCCTGGTTGGGCCGTTTAGATCAGTGTCTGCTAAATAGGGTTTAACGCTGGGCAACAGCTGTCAAGAGTTTAGGGGAAGGAGGGCATTGGTGAGGGGAGGGGACAGAAGGGGGAGGAGCCAAAGGGTGGGATTAGGAGGGGCTGGCTGGAGGGGTCTGTGTTGCAGGCAGAGTTCGCTTCATTTTGGATTCTGGTATGATGCCGACATTTTGACCCTTGAACAAAGTCTGTATGCACAGTTGTGAGCTGGGGTGGAGACATGGCCCCTGGAATTACAGGAGAGCAGAGAGATGCTGTCTCCATTCGTTTTCATTGCTCTTTGCTAATCTGGATCAAAGGAACATTTTATTAAATTATTTAAGGGAGGCAATAAATGAAAAAAAAAAAAGCTCAAAGCTAGATCATTTACTTATTGCATTAAAACGATATAATATATTTACTACTTTTATTACTGGTTAGTTGTAAAAATATATAGTTACAAATACTGTATGTTTTACTATATAGTATAGGCCTAGTATATAATATATTTTAGAAGAAATATAGATGTTTCAACAATAACATTTATCTTTCATAACCATATAACCATAGTATTATCATATCTAAAATAATGAATGGCATTGGTTTACTTTTAATATAATTTGCAATCAAATGATTACAGTAAGTAGATAACTTTACAAACGTATTAACTATATGCATTATAAATTGTACTAAGAAAGAGTTGGCTTAGGTTTTTATTTAAAAAACAATAACAATAAAGGGGGGTCAAATAATAAAGACAAATATGTTACAAACAATTTCACATTTTTATAACAACACTCTATGTAGGCCTACTTCTAATAATCTACGAATAAAAATGTTATATTGGAAATCAAAAGTGGTAGTAAAGAAATGCAACATGCATTGCTACATATATTACCACATATTATTGTAATTGGATTCATTTTCAAATTTAAAACAAAATATATAACAAAGACATGGTAAAAATCAACAAAACATTTCTCAAGGCATTCTTTTTTGGAATCATATAGATTTATTTAGATACGCACAAATATCCAATATATTTCTCAACTGAGGTTAGTAGCAAGACTCGTGTCTAGATACATCTATACAGTGTAACTTGGACTCCATGATTTCTTTCATGTTCTTTGAGTAGAGGGGAGAGTCACTGTGAAAAAAGGAATAACATGAGTCCCAATTTGTGTGACAGGGACGATGACAATAACGTCAGTTCTTGTACAAAGGGTTAGACTTTGCTCCACCACAAAAAAGTGCGAGACAGAGAATGTCGCTCCACTGATACTACTAGTACTATTAGTGCGCCACCACTTACTGTAGAGAATTGGACCCACTGTAGCAACCTAATACCTCTGAACTGTGTCCCATTTTCTACAGATGCAGGTTTTTTACCCTTAGATATCAATAATACAACACTTCAATCGGACAAATGGAATCACCCTTTTAGCCATTTCTACGATTGTATTTTTAGCTAGTTCTCCATTTTCCCCCCATATGATATTTACTGAGAAAAACCTCTCTCGTGGCTTTTAGCAGAGTTGCCTATGTACTAACCAATGCTCCAAGATTGCTTCTGTGTTTCTTCCATTTGGAAAAAATACATACTTATAAATGGCAGCGTTTTTTTCCCTTGCAATTGCACTTTTTAATCTTTTACGCGTTTCTTTTAGGTCTTTCATACTAGCTCTACAAATGGAGAAACATCTTCAGCGATTCTATATGAATAGTTGATAGAGTGAAATGCTAGCAATACACTCTCAACGATTTGGAAAAACAGAACCAAAAGTGTATGACAACCACTTTTTACTGCTTTTAGTTTAATTTTAAACAAGGATGGATGTCCTCAATACTTTAATTTAAATTGTATCTTTATGAGTCTGTATATATTTTTTTGCTCCCGAATTCACAATTTGGGCAACATTTAGGAAAGTACAGAGTAAAAAGCACGGTTTTGTAAAGTAAAACAATGCCGTAGTTCTAAGAAAAATAGAAAGATGAAAAAAACAATAGATAAAAAAATCATCAAAATCCGGGAAGGCCTCATGGGTCAGTCTGGAGTTTGTCAATCTCTCAACAATATAGAGAGTCCAGGCCAAGACTATCAGACTGGGCAAACTAGGCCACGTCACTCAGAGATGACACTGTTCACATCATAGGAGCGACAGCGAGCTAGTCGTGTCAATTGAGAGGGACAGAGAGAGAAAGATCCCTCCACGTAATCTGAAACACGCGGTTCTTGGTAAAACCAGTAGGGGCGCTGTTGTCAGTGGAATTTAAATCATAAAACCGGCTCAATGAGACAGAGAAAGATGAGACTGACCTGGGGGCTGTGTGTGTGTGAATCACAAACACCCACACACACACACACACACACACACACACACACACACACACACACACACACACACACACACACACACACACACACACACACACTCACACACAAACAAGTTATACACGTGCACACATTGTACAAACTTTGAAAAAAAATAGCGTGAATGTAATTGCCAACCAACACACACACGTATATACACACACACACACACACACACTGACACATACACACTAACAAACAAACACACACACACACACACACACACACACACACACACACACACACACACACACACACACACACACACACACACACACACACACACACACACACAGTAACACATATACTATATGAAATCACAGTAATGCAAAAGCATGAACACACACAAACACACTCAAACATAAACACACACCAAGACAACCACAACTACACCACTGCGTTTATAATTCTTCTCTTCAGCATCTACAATACCACCCTCGTCCACCTCCGTTAGGGGTGTAGGGGTGTGTGTGTGTGTGTGTATGTATGTGTGTGTGTGTGTGTGTGTGTGTGTGTGTGTGTGTGTGTGTGTGTGTGTGTGTGTGTGTGTGTGTGTGTGTGTGTGTGTGTGTGTGTGTGTGTGTGTGTCTCGGTGAAAGACACAGAGGGGGACAGACCGCTCTCCCACAGTCCTCTGGGGTACGATAAGCACTCTGAGAACTCACATTTCCTGACCTTTTTCCCCTCTCTCTCTCTCTCTCTCTCTCTCTCTCTCTGTCTTTGTGTCTCTCGCCCGTCACCATATGCGCATGGCGGGATAAAAAGCCCAGTTGGGAGGAGGCAACAGTAATGTAAACACACCGGCCAACCTTTGCGTCACGCTCCCCACAAGTCACCATGTTGTTTGGGGTCCGTAGACGACCCACTGTCCCCTCTAACTCTCTCTCTCTCTCTCTCTCTCTCTCTCTCTCTCTCTCTCTCTCTGAAACACACAAACAAACACACACATAAACACACACACACACACACACACACACACACACACACACACACACACACACACACACACACACACACACACACACACACACACACACACACACACACACATACATACACAGACAATGCCTAAGAAGGGGAACGTAACACTACCCTGGGGATTATAAAGCTATGTCATTTAATAAAAGAAAGAGAGAGAGAAAGTTTGGGAGAGGGACTTAGTACAACAGGGAAGATAGAGTGGATCAGGGAAACTGTGCAGATGTCATCAGGCTGGCCGCAGCATGGGCATAAGACAGGCATTTATATAGACTCTGTTCCCCTGAATGGGTCTCTGTATATCTGGACCAGGGGGTCGGGGACCAGCGGGCCGGCCGCTGCGTCTCTCACTACCCATAATCCCCCACACTCAGGAAGGAAGAAAAGGCGGGAGGAATTGCGTTTTTCACAGTTGTTGCTATGGCGCTGAGAGCATGCTGGGTGTGCTCTTTCCCTGGATCTCCAGCCTGCCTGCACTTGTCCCCATGCCAAAGCCTCCACCCTCCGACCTTCACCCAGGAAGACTTGTGTTGCTTTGTTGTTTTTGGCACAGAATAAGGTTTCAAAGCCTCCTCAGGAAGGTGTCAGAAGAGCAGAGAAGCAGAGAAAAAGCAGTACAAGCAATATTTTTGCTTGAGTATTTATTTGTGCAGACGGTGTGAGGGAATTGGAGATTACGTACTAGCAGATGGGAGTGTTTTGTTTTTGGAGTGGGGTTTGGAAATCTGTTTTTAATAGGGGGCAGCATATCTTCTGTTAGGGTGGTCATCTCCTAGCCAAAAGCTTGTCTGATTCGCTGTAAGTCATGTTGGATGTAAGAAACTGCTTAATGACTAAATAAGCAAAAAATAGTACTTAGCTACTTCAGCAGCCCAGCAACTTTGTTTGCTTTGGTAAAATTCACGTTGTATTGCGAGGTCACGAGAAAATGCAGTGGCTTCGAAGTTGTGAAACTGTCTCTCTCTCTCCCTCTCTCTCTCTGCTTATTGTCTATTATAATGCTGTGATATTAATAAAGTTCATCAGATCTTAAAGTTAATTATGCTCTCCATCTCCGGTTCAGAAGGGAGGATATTTGACATGACGCACTGGGATCCCTGCTAAGCGGATGAACACTGCGGTTTAGCGGTTCCAATACAATGTTGGACAATGTCTGCATAATCTGCCTTGTGCAATATCAGTTAACTTGCTGTTAGTTCACTTAATGAGCAGACTCAGTGTCTTGGCTTTTGTGGTTGAACAATCAGACAAACATTTTTTACAATGAGTCCTTATTGAAGCAGTGCCTCTACATGCACGGAAAAATCTCATGCTCGTTTCCTATTCAATAATTCAATATTAAAATCAGTTAGTTAGTTATTTAGTTATTTCATTAGGTATTTCGCCTCATCCTCCAATCCGTATAACTTCCTCAACTTCTGAAAACAAAAGGGTTGTCTTAACTTGTATTTTATTCATTGAGTTATTTGCTAAATGACTTCTGAGGGTGTATGTGAATTGTTGAGCAAATAGTACATACAATTATGTGTGCGTGTGGATGTGTGTGCGTGTGTGTTTTATGTATGTGTGTGTGGGTGTGTTTGTGTGTGTGCCTGTATATATATTTATACATATATATTTGTGGGTGTAGGTGTGTGTGTCTCTTTATATGTGTGCATTGTGTGTGTGTGTGTGTGTGTGTGTGTGTGTGTGTGTGTGTGTGTGTGTGTGTGTGTGTGTGTGTGTGTGTGTGTGTGTGTGTGTGTGTGTGTGTGTGTGTGTGTGTGTGTGTGCAAGTGCACGTGACCCTCCTGGGTAATTAAAACCTACAAATGTTCAAAGACGGATGGCAACAAAGGGTGGGGAGCCTCCTAGCCTCCCGGTCCGGGTGTCTAGACATAAGGTCGGGGGTCTGATTTAAAGAGATCGCATGGATTTACCACTTCACCACTAGAGATCAAAGAGACACCGGCCTCAAATTAGACACAGGGAAGATGGGAAGCATGCCCACTATGGGCTCCACTCAAACAAGTACATCACGGCTTGTTGATTAGAAAAAAAGATACTTGGGAGGAAATAATGACAGTTAAGGGAGCCTTTAATAAGTAGAAACAGGCTAGGAATGATAGAATCAAAGTTGGACAACGGAATCGACATCGCCCATTCAGGGGCCTACTTAGACTTTTTTTAGAAGGGAAAAACACGATTCCCTTCTGGTTTGTCCCCCCTGTTTCAACATACCCCCGACTGCGTGCACGTGTGCGTTAGTGCGTGTAGAGGGAGAAGGGACGTGTGTGTGTGTGCGTGTGGGGGGGGGGGTTGTTTTATCTTTCACGCCAATCGGGAAGTCTAAATAACTTGAGTCCAATAGCTGACCCCAGCATGGGCGCAATCAATGGGTTTACCAATCAATTGCATATCGCCAACCCTCAGATCTCAGAGGCGGACGATTACACAACTTAATATATGTACATGTGAGTGTTTACAAGATCACAGAGAGTGTGTATGTGTTTGCATGTGTAGAATTTTACTTGCGACTAAATGAGCGTGCGCACTCTCAATCCTGTGTAGCCTATAATGTACACCTAACAGCCAATCAGGACGAATCCTTAAACAACAAAGACTACAGCACTCTAGCGTTAACATATACAGATTTGCATTTTCCTATGTGGATTCATTAAAAAGAAACAGCAGTTCACTCACCACCGCCAACAACATTTCTGAAACATAATGACAAACACGCAAGCCCCCCCCCCCCATAATATAATGTTTACATCTTCGCTTCCTATTAATATCGTGTGGGCACAATACCTGTCTTCTGCCCAGAGCTACGAGTCAACTCTCCAGTCAAACTCCCCCTAGTCCACCTGGACTCAACGACACGCAAAGTGATCCGATTCCTCAGAGTCCAAAACATTTCCACCATTAAGACCACAAATCCTTTACCTCGTCCACCTCTCCATCAGTCTCTCTCTCTCCCTCTCTCTCCCCACATCTGTTTGGAAAGCGGAGGAGAGGACAGGCGGGAGAAGTAGACATTTCGGGCCGATACAGGAACTCTGCTCGGTCCAATAACATAAACCAGGGGAGCCTGAGACCCTGGAAAAATAAGCTGTGCATTCTGGCTCCCGTGGGCCGACGGGGGCCAGGCGGCGGATCACAGCCCTGTAAGTGATTGTTCCTCCTCCGAAACCGTTGATTAAAAGGCGGTTAAAATCAAACAAAAACAAAACATCGGGCTATTACCGGAAAAATAACCCTAATCCTTGGAAAATAATCAAGGGAAATATTGTGACTGGCACCATCCCATGCGAAAAGGTTATATTATAATGACTGTTTGATGGAAAAACTTGGCCTTCCTGCACTGCAAAACCTTTTCTGGACAGCCAGGTGCCATTACAAGGTGGTGGCCATTTTGTCCATACATCCATTTGGTTATTTTTTCTCTTGGTAAAAATATGCCTGGTTTCAAGACCGCCAACCATCAGCTGAGTTAGCTGTCAAATGCAAGGAGCCTGTTGATCCATTTTGCTACATCTTTAAATAATTCTCAGGGAAAAAGTACAGATTTAAATAAATAAAGCATGCAAGACGACGACAGGGCGTAGGCAAGTTCAAACATTCAGCTTTCAGAGCAATTTCTATTTCTGAATTGCGTTATTTATGTTTTTAATAACCACATATGATTGAGTTATTCTTAGTGAAAACAATGACAGTAATGATAATCACATACCTTTTAGCATTGTGATTTATATACAAAGAAATAGGTAACAAGGTGGGACTAATATATACTTTTCAAGTCATATTAGGGAAAAAGGAGGACGCTGAAGTATGAATGGCAGAGGATAAAGATTATGCTTTTATAATGGTTCTACTGTTCATCTCCCTGTGCTCAATACAGATCCTTATTGTGCCTTTTACTCCCATTAAACGACACATTTTCTGTTCAATGCTCAGGATAATAGACTGACATGCCACAAGAGAGGGACTTTTCCCCTTGATGTATTCATTGTAGTTCTATTGGGAAAAGAAGACAATCAGCTCTTCTTCTATGGTCAGAAGCATGACTTTAAACAGGAATACGTTACTATAAATTCAATAGAAACATAGTATCAGTTATATGGTGCAGCCAAGCCTATTTTCCTGCTCTCTTTGTCTGGTTCAGGCTTTGATTGGCTAGCTTTGAGCACTCTCTCTAAGAGCTTTAACTCCACACGGCTACCGCCGCTGTTGCCGGGGGCTATGGCGTGGTTCTCTGGGGAGCAGCGAGGAGGAGCATGTCTGGCTAACATCTCTAAACCAGAGGCTCAGCAAACCGGCCCTGTCCAGATGGACCCTTGCGCTGGACTCTGGGTCAGCTGATGGCTGGACCCTGAAAAACCGGGCCGGGCTTACCCGACGCTTATCCCAGCTCATGCCTGTTCCAGAACCACGGAGATCTGTAGTTATCCTGTGCGCTGCTTTGATGAGCTGTCTCTTTGGCTGGCTCTCTCTCTTTCTGGCTCTCTCTTTCTCTGATCTCTCATCTCAATCTCTCTATGTCTGTGTCTGTCTGACTCTCATTTGTGTCACTCCTTCTACCACTCTCTCTCTGCCATAAATGTTTC
Source organism: Gadus macrocephalus (assembly GCF_031168955.1). Classification (NCBI taxonomy): domain Eukaryota; kingdom Metazoa; phylum Chordata; class Actinopteri; order Gadiformes; family Gadidae; genus Gadus; species Gadus macrocephalus. Next base: position 5,886,653 of record NC_082401.1, read on the forward strand.
CCTCTTTGCCACTCTTCTTCCCTGGATGCCAATCTCTTTCCTCTTTTTCTTCCACTCAGTTTCACTCTCTCTCTCTCTCTCTCTCTCTCTCTCTCTCTCTCTCTCTCTCTCTCTCTCTCTCTCTCTCTCTCTCTCTCTCTCTCTCTCTCTCTCTCTCTCTCTCTCTCTCTATCTCTCTCGCTAGCGCACTGCCCCTCTCCTCCTCATCCCGTTTGTATCTCTCTCGTCCCAACACACTTTCTCTCTTTAACCCACTGTCTCCCACTCCCCCACCACTTCCTTTGACTATCTCCATTCCACTCTCACCCAATCCAGTCTCTCGCCCACCACTCAATTGGTCTTTCTGTTCCTGTCACACCCTTAAGGAAACAGCACCTGCTGCATCTGAATAAAAACGATCTATAAAATTCTAAACATCCGTGCCTGCGTCTAACACCCCTCAGATATGGTCTTGAGTCACTTGAGAATCAGACGCAAATGCATGCACGCACAAACACATTCCCAAACCACCCAGGGTTCAACCGCCGATGTCCTCAGTGTACCTGTAGTTATCCTGGTGCTAGCGCCGCCAAACACCCACCTGCTCCTTAACGACTTATCCAAATGTAAGTTGCGTGGATAAGTGCTGCTGCTAAATGACTCCATTATTATTATCGTTATTCTAAATGACTGAGGAAAATGAGAGAGACTTATCACGGTTTAAAATTCTTGTTTCATAAGCGCCTCCGGTATCCCCGTTTGCAAGGCATTAGCTGGGTGCGATGACCCCTGACCCCTGTAACCAACCGGTTTCCAAATGTATTCAAATGAGCCAAGAGTCCAGGGATCTGAAGAACAGCCTGGCAGCCGAGAGGTTAGGGGTCACCAGCAGAAGCCTTTTTGGACGGTAACGTCCCTCTTTCATGTATAACCAGGTCCCATTTCCCCCCCCACACTGAGGATTAGTTAGGTGCTAATCTAAGAGAGAGACGCGGGGGAGATCCCATTGTTGCCACTTCTTTGTGCATTTAATTTGTAATGACTACTGAAAATAGGCTGGTTTTTGATAAATATGAAGCTGTTATCTTGTGTTCCAATGAGGGTAATAAAAGCATCTATGAAATAGGCTGTTTCTTTTGTGTGCACTTGAATCTCAGTTTACTCCGAGCTGTCAAACACAAAATACCAACTCCAAAAACACACACATACACAGACACAGACGCACACACACCCACACATACTTGCACACACACAGACACACACACACACACACACACACACACACACACACACACACACACACACACACACACACACACACACACACACACACACACACACACACACACACACACACACACACACACAAACCAACGCACTCAAACACAAAGAAAATATTGACTACTAGCCTTATCCTGATAGCATCCATTGAAATACACAGAAGAGCTTGCGGAATCAAATTGAAACATGAAATACCCGCAGAGGTCAGCCAGGTAGAAGTCCTATTTTATGCCCCTACTCTTACTCGGCTTGCCCTTTCCTCCCTTGCTATTCACCGGTCAATTTCTGGCCTCCTACTGTCAAGAAATGCTTTCAGGCAATTTCAGAAAATGTCAAAAACACACTCTAGCGGTGCAGTATCCCTGATCCGCACGGGCTACACCTCCAGGGGGGAAGGGGACTTGAGAGCGACCAGAACCACATTATAATGGACCAGCACTTGGCACCTCTCCCCTAGAGAGAGTCCACAAGAGCCCCGCCCCAATCTATCGTTCCAAAAGCCTCACAAATCTACCGACTAGGATAGCCGTCTTTGCAACTGTGCATGTCCATGTTTGTGTGTGTGTGATGTGTCTACATGCATCTTTTTAGCTTTTTTTATAAGTCTCCCCAGCACACCGCTTGACAAGCATAGCCTCTGCAGTCACAAACACTCAAGACACACCCCTGTAGTCTCATTTTTCACAAACCCCCTCCCCTCCATAAAAACCACCCGCTTCGCCACCCACACACACTCCCAACGACCAACCACCACCGCTCGCTGCCACCCCCAACCCCGCTCCTCCACCCGCACACCAGCCCTCACCACCGCCCCGCCCACCTCGATACGCCTCTGGAAGTCATCGGCCAAGCCAAACACTTGCTGATGAAGAGCAAACAAGACTCTGCGGGCCCCAGTGTACCTCCTAGGCAGCCCAGTGGGTCAGGGAAATCAGCATCGTAAATTACACAGTCCCCCCCCAGCTCACCCCCTCTTCAAACACACACACACACACACACACACTCCCCCCCCACATGCACGGCTCCAACTCCTGGACACAATTGTACGTGTCACCACGGTGGGCTAAATATACGGTGAGTACATAAATCTGGCATGTAATGGAACCCCCCCCCCCCCAGAACGGCTGCTGTTTAACTGTTCGGCAAATGTCACAGATCAGTTAGGGTTACAATTAGCATTTCGATTAGTGGCCCAGAGCACTGGCTGGGCCAGGTGTTTTCTGCCGCGGCCGTGGCGGCCGTGCATCTATCGTGGAGCCACGCTGGCCCATGAAGGGTGAAGTTGTTTTTCTTTATGTTTGTAAAAGGGCGTGGCCCTGGTGGCTCGTACGCTAAAATAAATGAAAGAGATCACAAGCTGATGCGTATTGGAACCGACTTCAGAGAATGGAGAGGATCAAGGGGGGGTGGTGCAAGGTGCCATGGTGGTCTTAGAAGTGATCACCGGACTGGGGTCCTTCTCTCTCTCTCTCTGTCGCTGTTCATCTCGAATCACAGACATGTCATTAAGTGGTTCTGTACAGGGGAAGAACAATGGCCACCTGGGGCAGAGGCATAGATAGGAGAGGAAGGAGAGAGATGAAGAGAGAGAGAGAGAAAGAGTGAGAGAGAGAAAGAGAGAGAGAGAGAGAGAGAGAGAGAGAGAGAGAGAGAGAGAGAGAGAGAGAGAGAGAGAGAGAGAGAGAGAGAAATACTCAGAGAGAGAGCAGGAAGGGGTCACATGCTTCCCACGTGATTGAGGATGGGCAATGGATGGCGCTATGATGTCTGCGCTTTAGGTCACAGAGTGAAAATGCATTCTGGGAAATTACAAAGAACTGCTTAAAAAAAAACAAAAAACAAAAAACGGAATTTTCCGAAACAAACAAAGTTCAAATCCTTCTCATACATGAATTCATATATGTACCCCCTGTTATTTGGAAAACAATAAGAGGCCCGGGTTAAATAAGAAAGGAAAACATTAGCTACTCGAAAGGCATAAAATGAACTGTCACATGTGTTATGCAAATCGAAACAAAACCGGTGAAATGTAACGTCTGCAAAGAATAATGAGGGCAGAATTCACCGGCTCCTAACATCTGCTGAGAGCTGCTTATAAACCCTGCTCCATTTGTCTACATTTTGTAAAAAGAAAAGACCCCCAGAAACGTCCAACACACAGCAGCCATTAGGGTTCACACTGTACTACAGAGTGGCCGACCCACAGCACTTCAGATGGCACAAGTTGTTTGGCAACAACACAACACAGTCCATCTGAGTCACATTGATTAACTAACACCCCCCATACACACACACACGCTCTCTCGAAAGCAGGCCATATATTAGCCCTCAGACTAAAGGAGTCTAGCAGATCAATGCAGTGGGCAAAGTTAAGAGTTGAGTACCTCGCCGTTAAAAATAAGCAGTCGGTGTGGGCTCAGCCTTTTCTCTTCCCTTCTTCTTCTCTCTTTCCCAGTGAGAGTGGCCACTTTGACTGAGACCAAGACGTAGTGTTTGCTGTTTAAACATCATTCTTCCAGCCTGAAAAAACACAGCTCCCATGTTTGAGCTGTTGGCGAGTGTCGTCAAGGACGGCAGAGAACAACCGTTAGCTCTAAACAATGGCGATCACAGCCACAGATTTATTGCACCCAACACAATTGTGTTCTTCTGAAAAGAGAGAGTGCGAGGGCTGAATGGTCTGGAGGTAAACACACGACCAGAGAACCACATTTTCTATTTGCAGGGCGCTCAGATTAGCTTGCGGTGTCATGGTGGATCAAACGTTTTAATCAGTAAGAAAACAAAAGCCTCATAGGGCGGAGGGCCAGGGATCTACTGACACAGGCCAGCTCCTGAGCTCAGATCCAGGATTAACAGAGTAGCAACAAGAAATGATTCATCTTGTTGATATAGATTAGATTAGGAGGAGAGGTATATAGCCATTGTTATATATGCACAACGGGGCATAGTGACTTGGGTGTTTGACAATCAGCCGGAATGTACTGGGTTCGATCCCCAATGTTCACAACCTACCTGTAGTCATCCTTGACAACCTACCTGTAGTCATCCTTCATACAAAAATATTTGTAACGTTGTTAAATAGCAGCCCGATGACTTCCCGCAAGGCCATTATGTCAATTGAGACAATACAACCGAGTAGAGATAGTATACTGATGCTCAGTATTGCAGACTCGGTTTGTGATCACCAAACCACTCGCTTTGGTGTGTGTATCATAAAAAGGTCAAACTAGCAAATGCAGTCATGGTTCAAATTTAATATTCTGGCCTGAATTTGTGTAATTAATCTCATTGCCTCCATCTCTCTTTCTCTCAAAACCCCCTTGTTGGTTCTCAGACAGCCAAATATGGCAAGAGTGTGTGCAGGTGCACACACGTGAATGCACAAATGCACACATACACCGACACAAACACACACACACAATTAACACACTAAAACACAAACACCAAAATGCACACACACACACACACACACACACACACACACACACACACACACACACACACACACACACAGGCACAATAACACCCTAACACAAGCACCAAAACACACCCACAGACACACACAGATACACACACAACATGCCCCGGTTACCACAGCCAAACAATAATTGGACCAAATGAATAATTCGGCATCATTGACTCTCACAAGGAGAATGGTCTTAATGCCAAGTTCCCTCCTCCAAGCAAACAAAAAAAAAGATAGTAGTAATAATTAGTTGCCATGGCAACTAAAAATTGTACTCCGAACAATGGAGCGTCAGGAATGGCAAGAGAAACATAAGACAGGGAAGCCGGCGTTGTGCACGTTTAAACAACAAAGAGGCCAGGTTCAGTCCATGAGATGGTTGACGAGACCCGCCTGGCGTTTTTAAAGCTCCAACTTCACAGGTCATAAAACGTATGTTATGTGTGTTCTCGACTCTCAGTACACTGTGAGGTTTGTTAAGGACAGAGCAGTCAGATATTAGAGGTGACACTGTGTTGTGGGCACACTCTCGGGCCTATTTAACCGCCAGCCCAAAGCCTAATGGATATTCTTTGGCAACGCAGTTAACACATTTTCAGGACAAACCCCCAAATGTTCCTCGGCGGGGCAGTTTAAACTCATAACGCGCCTCCATCGTTATGACACGATAAGGACCCATAAGATTCTTTATAGAGAGAAGCAGGAAAACCCACCCGAAACCACTGGTGTATAATAGGCATGACCCAAGAATAAACAAGGTGGAAGTTGCTGGGGAGATTGCGGCGGCATGTGGCTCTGGAGTTATAGCGTATATAACCCTGGAGTATATAACCCTTCACTACTGCTGGCTGGGGTCGAGATTAAACCCGGTCACTGTTCTCAGGCTCACTTGTAGGTTGCTTTGGACCATTCATGTTTTCAATGTAAAATACTTGAATTACTTTATTGTACAGTTTGAGTTTAAACAGACACCCAAGAGATGGAGGACGTAAAGACACATCTTCTGGGATATTTTGTCTTGTGTTGTTCAAATGTTAATTTGAGTACATTCACAAAAATTTTTATTCAGAAACAGACTTTCTTGCTCGCAGGGCGGCTGGAAAGGATCAGATGTTAATAACGATACAATTAAAACCCAAGTGGATTGCCCTATGCAAATTTCATCAATATTTCAGATACCCATCTTCAAATTGATATCACAATTTAGATGGTTGGGATGAGGACACCAAGATGGTAAAATAAGAACATAACATTATTATTTATTCAACATTTTCACAATGCATACTTGGAATTACACGCTCTCTTAACGTATTATCGATGAAGATATCGTCAAACAGATTACTCAAAAAGTGGGATTCCCCTCAACTCCTGTTGACAACGAGCCACCTATGACCGATGTTAGCCTGCGTTAGCCTGGAGAGGATAATTCAAACCTAGCTCAGCAGTGTGAAGGGCTTGAGAGTATAAACTTTGATCTGCCTCACAGTACTCACAGCCAGGTAACAAGGCCCCATCTGGATGAAGATGTTACCTTAAGAGGTGGATTACTTGAGTTGAGAGTTACAGATAATGCACATGAAAGTGTGGCAGGCAAAACTGAGATGTCCAGTCAAATCAGTGCATTCAAATATATCAATATCTCAGTTGCAGATAGTTAACCCTAATCGAAAGATATTAAGTCATTCTTAACGGAAATGAACTGTTAATCGCTCAGACTCAAGCATCACTTTTTACTCTCTAATCAAAGTCAAAGTCCAAACCCAAAGGTTTTTTTCCGTCAGATCTACACGGTGCGCATACATGCACTCATCTATGCTCAACATGTACATCTGCTGGAAAAATACTTTGGAATTTGACTTGCGAGAACAGTTTGTAGCCGTAGCGAAGGGGCCAACCTGCTCCAATAGAGAGGAAAGGAGCATCTGTTCGAGTGATTTAATGAACCCAGCATGGCCAAAGTGAGGAACTTTGTTGATCCCGTTGTGACCGACCACTCGGGTGGGGGCTTCATGTGGGGTGCGTGAGGGGAAATTAATATATGTTTACTTTATGGCTTTATGGAGATGGCTAGACTCTGGGGCTCATTCCTGGATCCATCAGCACCCGACGAAACAGGCCTCCTGTTAAATGTGCAAATGTTATGTACTGTTAATGAGTGTTAATATCAAGGATGTCTGTGTGTGTGTGTGTGGGGGGGGGGGGGGGCTTTTGCTTCGTTTGTGTATGCGTGAGTGCGTGTGTCTGTCTGTCTATGTTTTAGCATGCTGTCCACATCCAGTCGGTTGGCTGCATCAGTGATTACCACTTCAGCCCTCCCTTCAGATCTAATCCTCTGTCTCTGTTCACATCACTTTCTCTTCCTTGCTCGTTAACTTTCTGGTCTCTCTCTCTCTCTCCTCTCTCTCTCTCCTCTCTCTCTCTCTCTCTCTCCTCTCTCTCTCTCTCTCTCTCCTTATGCAATAATTGATATTCACTTACCCTCCTTCTTTCTTTAAAGTCTGTCTCTCCATGGCGACCTATTATCTCTCTCTCTCTCTCTCTCTCTCTCTCTCTCTCTCTCTCTCTCTCTCTCTCTCTCTCTCTCTCTCTCTCTCTCTCTCTCTCTCCATATATATATATATACTAATTTATTGACACACAAAGAAAGCACACACACAAACACAAACTGCAGGTTGAATCCTCTTTAAAATACAATAAATATACAATTATATGGCATAAGAGGACCGGTTGCCTGTTTTATTTCTCATGAGACAGAATCCTGATAAATATCCAGAAAAATATGCAGTAATCGGGCTCAAAATGGCCTCTGTGGCTTTGTCAATATATTATGAATTTGAAAGAGCACACTACAGGTCATTCTGACCAATGCTAATTTGAAAGGCAAAGTGAACACAAACATATTTCCTTTCTACTCTGAGAGACTTCCAAAAAAAACAAGGTGTTTACCCCACAGCCCCAGATGGACCGTTAAGAAGACGGGACGGTTACAACCCCGCCGCCCTCCTCTTGTTTTCCACAGCAGATGTAATAAGGTGTATTCCCTGGAGTCTTTCCTGTCTTCTTTGTGTGTTTAATTTATCGCCCATGTTAAGGTCCAATGCCGTGTTTGTGTTGTAACATGCCTCATGCCACTCTTTATACCTTGGCATGTTTCGCTTAACCACCAATTACAACCCATTGTGTGTTGCAAGCATGTGTGTGTGTGTGTGTATCTGTGTGTGTGTGTGTGTGTGTGTGTGTTTGTGTGTGTGTGTTTGTGTCTATTAAACGCATGTATGTGTGCAAGGGGAGTGTATATGCATCTATGTTCATGCAAGTGCCTTGGTGTGCATTAGTTTATGTCTGCGTTTAACTGTAACGTGTTTGTGTGTGTGTGTGATGAAGATAGGCGGTATAACGAGAATGCTCTCCCAACACTGAGGCAGTAGCGCTGTCTGAACAGAGGGCATTTTCCCCCTTATGTCTATTCTATTTTTTTCTCTTTCGTTTCCTGCCGGCCTCTGATTGGCTGTCAGCTCCGTCGGCGGCAGTGCTAATTAAACAGAGCGTGAGGTCGCACCTGCTCCGCGGGCCCGCCTTGCACACCTATCGCGCCTAATGCAGCGATAATTAAAAGATGAGGTGCGCGAAGCGGCAGAATTAATTGGCTTTTTTTTCTCGCAAGGTTTCGAAATTGAGGAGCAGAAGGAAATGATTCATTCTTCCGCATCGCCCGTAAGATTCCAGTCGCAGAATGGAAGGTGGTGGTTTTTTTTTTTCTTTTTCCTAAAGTACAGTTCATGCGTATTGTTTCACAAACCGGTCGCCCAGAAGGAGAAAGTGACAGTCTCCCCACAAAACCCCTCCCCTCCAACCTTCATGAATATAAATTAGAACGTCAAAAAAAAAGTGCAAGAAAATGCATAAAATTGATCAATCTTCCTTCCCGCCACTCCGCCATGTTTTCCCCCCTCAGGGCTCGGCTGTAGTGCTGGCGTGTCGACGGCGCGGGGAGCGTAGCTTGGAAATGACATTGTTTTGACATTGCACTTTTCCGGGTGGTACCTCTCTCACAGCCCCCCTGTTGGGCGGGGGGGGGGGGGGGGTGTACATGGGGAGACTGGTGAGGACTGCCGTGTGGTTGTACGGCTCCAGCGTTTGTTTCCTGCGGTGGGGAGACGGGCGAGTGTCTTGACGCCGCGCACCATGTCACTCCCCTTATGCGGCACGTCAACGTCTCCATTCCACAGCCCCTCGCCTCCTCAACCCCTTGCCTCCTCGTCTCCTCGCTCGTTATCACTTCTTGTCTCCCAGACTCGCCGTGCACACTTCTGTGTCAGCACATGCAACCAGAACACACACCACACACACACACACACACACACACACACACACACACACACCACACACACACACACACACACACACACACACACACACATACACACACACACACACACACACACACGCACACACACACAACGCGCCACACACACGTAGACATATACATAAGCACACACATACACCTTTAAACACGACATGCGCCAGTGCAAGTGCCAAAATTCAGCGGAGATGAAGTGCTCTCTCTCTCACACACACACACACACACACACACACACACACACACACACACACACACACACACGCACACACACACACACACACACACACACACACACACACACACACACACACACACACACACACACACACACACACACACACACAGACACACACAAACCCACACACACCAAATACCCTTGCAATTCTGTCCCATCTCACCGCTAGATCCCTTTGAGCCAGCGTGTTAATGCAGATCGATTCTGCTCATTAACTTGATTTTTTGTAGTTGGAGATCCCAGGCAAGATGAATCGGCCTGTCTGTGTTACGTGCGCAAAAGCTAATTTGGTTTTAGTGTTTTTCCCACACCTTTCTCTTTCACACTCACACTCAAGCACTTACACAGACACTCACGTCGGGCGCAGTGCAAAGCACACAACTTAAGCTGTTTTAATTTTATTTTGAAAGGCCTCCAGCTGAGTGTCATTAGCATGCAGGTAACCTTGTGCACAAGCATTTTCCTCTCACGACGGGACACCCAGTTCCGGATGCTCTAAATGTGTGTTATTGGTGAGGGAGGGGGCGGGTCTTTCAGTTACATGAAAGAGAAAGGAGGGACTTCTGATGCAGGGAAATCTGTTTCTGTAACATTTTTCAGATATTGCTTTGTTAAATCTTCTTCAGAATCGTTTTTGTTGTTCCTCGTCTCATTTTCCTATTATTTTTCGCTCCAGAGACTGTTAAGCGACATAGGGAGTAAGAGAATAGATATAACATCGCTAACACTTGAATTCCTGAACCTCTCTTTAGTTTATTCATGCTAAGGTGCCGGACAATACAAGAGCACAAACATAATAAATACATCCAACACGCATTAACAACAACAAAGATGGCAGCATGAAAAGGCGATCCCTAAGAAGCAACAAATGCTTGTAGCGGGGCCCTGTGACCCCCCCCCCCCACACACACACACCCACTCCCACACCCCACACACACAC
>NC_082401.1:5901373-5926373 GCF_031168955.1 Gadus macrocephalus
GATTGTGTCGCTTGGTGCTGAGCGGTTTACATTGTTGGTTGTCAGACAAAAAACAAAAACAAAAAAATGTAGCCATCCTTTTTTTCCCAAAAGATTTATTTGTTGTGTGTTTGTTGGTGTGCCAAAAACCACTCGACTGTTCATGGATTTGAAGTTAGAAAAGCATTTTCTCGAAAAACATCAAAAAAGAAAAGAACGACATGAAGGGGAATTATCATGGAGGCTTGCATACACTGTGTTTAGAATGGCCATTTATTTTCCTTGCCATTCATGGTAGTTGTTATGTCAGCGTTCCGGCTGTCCAATGACGACACAACGCTCTAATGAAGCTAAAGCAGCTAACATAGAGCTTGATATCACATATGATATGTCTTACAGCTACATTTGGTTGACCATATTATTTATGATTGCTTTTATGCCTTTTATTTGATTAAATGGCATTTTACTTGTTAGTTATGGACCTTGTATTATCGTAGAGTGAGCATTATTTTCATTTTACACTTGTTCATACTCTCTCCAAGCACAATAATCCTTGTATGGAGTGAGACTAATGAACGTTGAGGACGGAAGAGATTAAACTGTCCGTTGCAAAGAGAAAAGGGACAGATGGATTAGTGATGGACCAGTGGGTGTTACTGTTTACACTGGCCGCTGAACAGATCTAGAGAGGAAGCATCGGCCCAGGACACCACACAGTCGGTGGGGGAGAGGAGTAATCAGGAAGAACAGGAAGACTGCCGCCACTTACACACACACATACCACACCACACACACACACACACACACACACACACACACACACACACACACACACACACACACACACACACACACACACACACACACACACACACACCACACACACACACACACACACAAATACACAACTACATCCATACACGTGCATGAATGCATGTGAAGGCTCACGCACACACAAACACATGTGCACACAGACAAATGTGCACACACATGAAGGCCCATTCAACACAGACATACTTACACACAAAAGCATGTGCACGCAATCATGCACCTCACACACAAACACACATGACTGTCCGCACACCCACACACAACCATCCACTAAAAGTCATCATGCAGGGCCCTGCCTCATTCTCATGATTAATAGAAACTCACACGTGCAAACACTCCACTACATTTGCCAGCCGCCCGGGCCGCTAACATGCAACCCTAACTCCTCCTCCCTGCGAGTGCAGAGAGAGCATCATGAATGGAGATGTGGGGAACTTAGACAGGGGCCATTAAGACTTCAACCACTCCTCAGGATCTCTTCTCAACATAAATCCTATGCAAATATGTTTCTCCTTTAGAAGGGATGGAAGAGATTCTGAATTTATGAGATGTCCGACGTCTCCGTCGAACTGGAGTCCAAATGCATTATGTAAGATTTACATTATAGCTCATTATGTAAGATGTCTTTCTTGGCTTTCTATTGTTCTTTGCCTCCTATCTTTGATTAAACAAAAGAAGCAACATTGTCCAAATGATGCGTTCCCCCCCCCCCAGTTCATCTGTTGCTCTCATCTAATCTTTGTGCGTGTTCACAAAGCATGGCAGGCAGTTTGTTTGATCATGCTATTACGCCTGAGCACATGCCCCATGCCAACATCTGGAAGACAGATACATCCAGAGATGTTGCAACAATGAGAGATCGAGGCATGACGAGAGAGAAAACGAGGGGGAGGAGAGAAAGAGAGAGAGAGTAAGACAAACAAATGGCGGGGAAGGGCATAGGCAGATTACAGCGGACAACCGGCTATGTCTCTACACCCGGGTTGCGTTGGGCTCTTGCTTAACGGTGGACTTGGCGAGACAACGACTCAAGCCGATCCATCTATCCCCTCATTCAGTGCTCAGCTGATCGCTGGTATCATTTGGGATTGCGGTTCCGGCTGGCGGTGCTGGCACTGCCATTCTAGAAGATCGGCCGTGAATATCTCTTCACACTCACAAATGCGGGCCCCTTTGGCCAACCCCGGGCCAAGTACTGTAACACTCCAATGTTTTGTGTTTGTGGTGTCTGCCGATGAGGCTTAAGTGCAGAGCAAAGCTTGCTGGGATATTTAGCTGCCCTGTGTGAGGTGACAGGTTGACGCTCCGGTTTTCTTTTGGTTTGCTGCCTCTGATGTGGTATCAGGGACCTCCGTATTCGCCAGGGACTGGCTAGACACGACGAGCCAGGAAGGAAGGGATGAATTCCCATTAACTCAGGAAATTGGTAAGAGCTGAGCTGCAGCACAATCCATTCACTTGTTTAAGCGAGCGCTCAACCTGACACATGCTAGCGACTCAACAACTTTGTTTTTTGAGCTATCTTATTAGCCCATCCATGAGCATGCACATTTCTACAGGTTCCTTCCAATTATTTTTTGGTAATGACAATGCTAATCCAGCATTGTCCAATAAGCAATTCTATTTTGTTTTATTTTGTATCTCATGTTGAGGGGGATTCATGAAATCATGAAATTATAAACAAAACGGCTATGCACAGTTTGTGACAACATGAACCCTGTGTGTGCAGTGCGAACAACCACTTTTAGATACAAACTAGTTGCGGTGCGTAGACTTGCAAAGGGCTTATAAGGAGACAGTGGTACGTTTGTAGATTTTCGAGAGAACTAGGAAAGAGGCAATACAGAATTGTGATGTACCAATAACGCAAAATGATTATTCTGAAGGGAAGTTTCAGCCCTCAAGCCATCAGTACAGATTTTGTCCCAGTGCTCCACACGTTAGCTCTCAGAGGGAACTTTGAGCGCAAGTGCACCAAGCTCTGCATTCTGAAAGCCCTTAAGTGTGCACACCACATCTTATTTGAAAGCCCCATTATAAACACGCCACATTGCATCCTGGGAAACAGGTGCTCAGCATTTTCCAGGTCGCCAGTCCCAAGATTGCGGTACCCCCAAACCTGATTACGCTCCTTAGCATTATAAAGTGTCTCGGAGAAGCCCGGGATCTGTGCCGGTTGTACTAAATACTGAACTGTCCACAGGGCAGTGCCAATAAAGCCCTTAATCCCAATAACTGGACTAGAAAGACTGTCTGAAGTGTGCATTGCAAGTTCTCTCAGCTCCTTCCATCTCTTGCCTCAAGGGTTGGAAGAAGATAATATTGTATGCACCTCAGACCTTTGTCTGGTACGGTAAGGGAATCGTAAGGGAGGCAAAATATTCTGAAATATGATCCTGCTTGGCTTTCCGCTCGGCAGGCGTCTGTCTGTGGTTTAATGTGGATCTCCATATGGTGGAAGGGCAGACACCATCTGCATTCAGCCGCTTAGACAGCCCTGCCCAGCACACCAACACTTCCCTGCTCATCATAATTATTTGGTTTATGGGTTGGATGTATTTTGGTATTTTTTTATCTAAGTAATGCACACAACTGTAATCAGTAAGCAATGCATTCAAAACCTTAACTGCAAATCTTTTTATGTCATAGAAAATTTTGAATTTGTGTGTTAGAGGGATCCCTTACGCATGCGCTTAGCTTCTACTACGGCATTAAAGGCTTTCCCGACTTATAAATGTGACCTTTATGTTGGCATTTAGATAGCTGCCTACCCTGCATGCCTCTGCAGTCTCTCACTCTGGATGTATGAAGCCTTAATGAAGAGCTCCTGAATTGTTCTGCCACAGCGGGCGGTCACAACCAAGACAGGGAGGAGGTCATAGGTGGTCTGTGTTGCACCGTAAGGAGTCATTTGTATTTGGCTCCAAATGACTCTCCCTCGATCTCAATTACTAGTCCCTTTTAGTCATGTGAGCTTGGTGTGTCTTGGTGTGCATGCTGGCCTTCATTTGCTTTATTTCATGTGTTCGCATAATCTATGTGTATGTATGTGTGCGTGTGTGTGTGCATGTGGGTGTGTGTGCGTGCAACATGGCTATGCATGAGTGCCCCAATTAAAAACCCATGGGGCCCATGCCACGGCCGTTAATCAAGGACATAGCTCCCCTTTTGTAGAGGTGATGGGGCACACCGGTATGGGACCCCCCCCCCCCCCCCCTGACAGATGATGACATCTGCAAAGAGCTACCGAGACACAAAAGAGGACAATAAGCGAAAGAGCTGGCAGCCCTCGTGCGATAGTCAGGTCATAAAGCAGAGATAAAAGGGGGGGTACGGGGGGGGGGAAGCTGAGGTTGCAATGCACTCTGTCTCCCCCAGCCATAGCCGGTGATCACAGTTTCTTATTAAATCTGCAGGACACTCGTTCGATTCCCATTGTTCAAGGATGACATGTGTTCGCATTGCGTAATGGTGCAAGCGGAAGGCCCATTAGGGATTACATGATTTTAATGTATTGAGGTTATAGTCACTAGAAAGTTTGGCGGCCATGCCAAGTCTTGCCTGTACATTCATGTTCGGTGACAACTGAGTAAGCATTTTGTATTTGCTGTGCTAGTGCCCATTAGCTAATGAAATGTAAGCAAAGGTGAAAAGATGTTGACACCTTAACATACACAGCCCCACTTGAAACGCTCCTGTATTGGAGCTTAGCAGTTGGATATTTATCAAAAAAAATGGCAGGCAAAGGCCTGGGCAAAGTCACAGTTCAGCAGACAAAAGCCTGTCTGTGTGGATTTTTTAGGGCCTAATAATTTTCACCTCATATGAGACGTCCAACGAGAACCAGTGGCCAGGGAGGCTTGTGATGCCAAAATAATCAAACTGTCCTACAACACAACCACACGGTGGTCGGATGCCAGGAAAACGTTCCACTTTGGTATTTATTTTTACCCAAGTACCTCAACACTTACACAATCCCTGCCATTCAGTTAACGTTTCCCAACTGACCATATTAGAATCACCTCTGTGCAACACGTGCCACATATCCAAGTATTTAAGTGAAAGCACCAAAGAAAAACGACTTTACACGTACACATATGCCCCAAGTGTGCCCTTGCCAGCGACAGATTCAATCACCATATAATGTCTTTGGGGAACTCCAGAAATCTCCAGAACCAGCCAGTTCTTTGTGTGTAACCCCCGGCTCTAGTGCGTGTGGGTTTTGAGCTAGCGTGTGACATGGGGTGGCCTATACGTGTTGCTCTGTTACCCCCATTGATCTGCCCAGGCAGCACGGTAATTACCGCTAATCCCAGTCAGAGGACACAGCCATTTGTGTCATGGCTGTCCCAGGACCCCATGGGCCTTTATCTGCTGCTTCATTAAAGTAGTGCGACGGTTTTAAACCTGACCTTGTGGCTTGCTGGGTATTTGTGTGTGTGTGTGTGTGTGTGTGTGTGTGTGTGTGTGTGTGTGTGTGTGTGGTGTGGGTCGGTAGCACCCAGGGACATTGGGCCAGGCATTGGAATGCTGATCTGAACCTAACCGTCCCTGACGTGCAGATGGAGCCATGGTAGTGGTGGTGGCCCCGGCTGAACCTGCGCCGAGATTCTTTGTCCCATATTTATGAAACACTGTGGACATGGATTATTTTCAAGGGTTACACATGTTGACAGCTGAATAACAGCCTGTAATACTTGGTTGTCGTTATCCAATACAAAATACATTCATTGACGTGCAGTGGAAACGTGCATGATGTGTGCAGGGACATTGCTCATTTTCAATGCAAACCGCCAAAGAGCTACCTTTTTCCATCAGACGAAGCCGATCTGCAGACACAAGTCTCTATTATGTGTGTGCGTATGTGTGTCCAAGAGGTCAGCAGATGTCCTTCTGTTTTCATAGCCCAACATGTGATATCTGCGGTGCTCCTCGACACTTCCTGAATTAATTCAGACCATCCTCCATCTCTGTCCCGGCCTGCGTGGGCTTACATAAGCCGGGGTTGGGGGTATGTCTGATGTAAACATTAACCTCTTCCATCCACAGAACCAGACCTCAAACCTCTCTGTCTACCATTAACATAGTTTCCATGAGTAGGTTCCCATATATTTCCCCACTTTAAAACAAAGTTCTCAAAATATATGTTTTGCTTGATTTTTCTTTTTAATAGAGAATTGTATCGATTTTGATTATCGATCATTTTTGACACATCATATATAAGCATTATATTGATACAGTATTAGATAATTCGATATCCATTAATACATTAATTAAACGATGATTTCACTGAATAAAAGAATCAACTCATCTTTCACTTTTCTGCGTCCAATAAATAATGAAAAAGGCTGAGCTGGCATTAAACATTCATAATGTTATATTAAATCACAAAAGATCAACATTTTCTTGTGTGCCTTCACCACATATTCTTGTTCTGGGCATATACTGGTGCTGTGGACCAGGAGTTTGTTTTGACATGGTTCATCCTGTGTGGACACATATTTTAACACCTCAAGTCATTACAGGGAGACCACCTTGTACATTCTTGTGGTGAAGCTCAGCCGCTGTTTTTTGCCTGCTTAGAAGGGGCTCACTTGGGGAGTTTATGTTGCATTGGATAGATTACTGAAACGTTCAAGGCTGTAAATAGTATTTTAATTTGTATTTAAAATAGTTTTTTCAGTAATCAAACCAATATTAATTCAAATACAAAAATTAATGAACTAATTAATAGGGTCTGATGTTAATAACCTCTACATATACTTTAAACCAATCACAATCATTTCTCTTCGTCATAGTCATCATGCACAGTGTACATGGTGTAGGACATGGCTGAGGTAATAACATATTTACGTTTATCAACACAGTGACACTTATTGCATCCAAGTGGTAAACTACATTCGTAGAACTACAGTTTCCACTATCTTTTATCTGCATTGATCAATCGTCTTGATAGCAATCAGCACAGCAAGCAAATGTTGCTTGAATATAGGTTGTTTTTGATAACATGGAAAGAGTCCAGGTGTATGGTTACAGTTTCGTTTTGGGGTCCAGTATTCTTCAAAATACTATTTTTTGTTATCATATCGGAAACAACCTAACTTTTTATTGAAGATTGCGCACCCACTTATCATAATCCTCCTCATCAGCAAACTACTATTCTCCACACTATTAGTTAAAAGTTAAAAGGTGAGGCTTCATGATAATTGAATCCTTTAAATACACTTGATATTTTGGTAAAATGTAGTCTTCAAATCTCGACTTCACTAGGCGTTATAGGTGTTAGATCCATTTGTCTTTTTCATTGGTGGGATTAATGGGAAAAAGCCCCATATTTGCATCGCAGATGATGTCAATAGTTTTGACGCCACTTTGCCTCAGAGCATTTTTCTAATTTTTGCATCTTTTATATGCTACACATCTGAGGTAAATGGACCTTAATGCACAACAAAGTGGGCTGAACAAGGTCGACCTTGTCCCGGGCAACAGGGCACAAAACAAAAGTCAACTTTCTCATGGAAAATAAATAAGGTGTTTCCATGGTGTCATGAAGATATTTATTCCACAATGAATCAAAAACACCCTAAAATTGGATTTTTAATGGGGATTTTCCGCTGCGCCTGATCAACAGTCAGCCACGCCAGAGCGATGCGACTGAGTCCATACCGCGCTTTTGTTTTGGAGGCCCCACGGAGAAAGAAATATCCATATGAACAATGGTTGCTTTGACAGAATGTATTACGTTTATAGAAATACCTCCATGGAAACTGTCCACCTCACAGTCTTAGGGGAGTTTAGAGCCTCATTCGCCCCATGCTGCTTCAATCCCAGCCTTCCACCCAACCAGCAAATCCATCCAACAAGCACTCCCGTGGAACCCTGCTGGGGGAGAGAGAGTGTGTGAGTGTGTGTGTGTGTGTGAGAGAGTGTGCGTGGTGGGGGTGGTTGGTTTGTTGAACTTTGGACCACTGCTCTGGTACTTACCGTAAATGAGCTGCAGAGTTGAAGCGCGCAGAATGGAAGGGAGATGCTGTGAGTGTGTCTTCAGCTCAGCCAAGATCCCGAAGCGCTGAATCTCCTTGTTAGCTTGACCTTCTGTATGTTTGCCTCAGAAATCACCAGTTTCCGATTCCCGCCTTTAAATACCCAGCGCTTCCAAAGCACAGTCCGTAGACAGCGGACACTTCCAGCGAGCCGGCGCGCTCGAACCAACAAACACGTTGGTTCACTTTTTCCATAGAAGTCTGACATAATGATGTCATGTTTGTGTGATCATGGGCGTACACAAGTGATTTATGCAGTGCACACACACACACACACACACACACACACACACACACACACACACACACACACACACACACACACACGCGCGCACACACACACACACACACACACACACACACACACACACACACACACACATACACACACATACAAACACACGCACACAAACACACACACACACATGGCAAGGTAGCCATGATCAAAGGAGGCAGGTAATGCCAAGCTTTTCCAGATTGGGCTGGCATGGGGCAATCAAGATGGCTCACTTTCTATGCCGAAACCAAACAATTTTCCCTCCGCCGCAATGACCACCTTTGACCCCGTGAGCATCTGCACAAGAGGTGTGCGCTGGAGAACGAGGCAGAGCTTCAATGCCAGCTATTACTCTCCTTCCCCTTGTGGTCTCTTCCTGCCTGGTCCCCCCCTGCTGCTGCCATCTTCCCAGACACAGCTAAAAAGAGGAGAAGAAAATAGATTCTAGTTTAGAGTGGACCTTGGCCAAAACCACTGTTCCACTCAAAGCCAGCACCGCTTGTGTCATTTTTCCACCGGGTTTCTGTGGTCTGTTTTGACAGGCCATTCCAGCTGAACCTCGATAAATTGTGAAAGGCTTTTATTTTTTGGATTTATATTTACTTTATTTTGCTCGCTATTCTCCTCGGTTTCCATCTATGAAACGGGCGGTGTCCATGCCTGGCTGATTTATAATGGGCTATGAAATTGCATTTGGTCATACTGCTAAAATCAAAAGGGGTTTTTGCTTATTAGTCCCATATGAACTGGTGGTAGAGCGGTCTAATTGCTTGAAAGAATTAGTAAATAATGGTCTATATTTGGCTCACGTGATGTAGACGCTAACGACGTTGTGTAAATTTCAAAGTTCCGTCACCATGTGTAATCACGAGCTAGTGATTGTGGTGGCTTTGAAAGACTGCGCTGTGCTTAAAACTGCCCTTGTCTAATGCAGCCGACGGATTTGCAATAAATGCTTAACTACGTCTTTGTTGCCGGGGTAAACAGCCGTTCCCTGGGGCGCACAGCACAAGTACAAACTAAACACTTCGACGAGTTTTCTGCTTGATAAAACCTTGTTCAATTTCCTGTGCCGGGTGCCCTGTAGACAGAAGCTTGGAACGCTGACGATCCTAATTTCCCCCCCGAAATACCAATCACCCAGCGCGGCCTCACAGCCAAGCTGACCCAGCAACCTGCCTTGCACCCTTTCTCCTCCCCATCCCGTGAATACATTTCTCTTCAACTCATTCTTCTTGAAAGCTTCATGTCACCCCTCTTTGCTGTGTCTCGTCCGATATGAACATTTATCGTTACACATTGTAATGAACACGCTCCTTTCGACCTCGTATCTAATAACATCGTAGATTAAATCCAGCTCAGCCGTCCATTGGGGGAAACACCAAAACTATTCCCCGCAATATTGATTTGAAGACTCGCTTGTGAAATTGAAGTGTCAGGTGTTTTAAATTACTGGGTCCCTGATATGATATTGATCCGGGCTGTTTAGTGACTAAAAAATGGCCTGGTTACTTGGGATGGGGGTGAAGACTGGGGGCTTCGCACTCTCTCCCTCTTCTTGTGCTAACTGATCATTGGAATTTTAAAAATAAATTTGATGAACTCCCTGGGCTCGAGGTGGGGTAGTTCGCTTGCTGAAGCACTGGCTGACCTGAGGGCAACACTTTACCTTTGCTCTACAGTTCACTTCTTGTGGTGTTTTCAGCAACCCTTCTCCATTTTATACACTTGGCATTTTTTTTCTTAATCTTGAGGTGGTCTGTTTTTGTTCGTTTGTAGGTGTATTTCAATGGTTAAAATGTAAACCTGCAAGTAATAACACGATAATGTTATTATACACTGCTAATAACCACCAATGATAGTAATGTAGGCCTATATAATAACTAAATTACTGGCTATAACAATGCCTAAAAGCTGTCACAGCTGGCGAATTGTGAGGGCCTCAAATTCTGGAATTTTCATATATTTTTCTTATGAATATTCCACCTTGTTGACCACTGAAATGTAAAGAATGGAAATGCTAACCGACTTCCTCTTATCTTCCTCTCCGATCAGCTGACAAACATGGCTCTCAGTCCACATCCAGTAACAAGAACAAGTTATCGACAGAGAGCCAGAGAAAGAGAAAGGCATTTAGGCAGACAAACAGGAAAACCACAAAATGGAAGAAATAAAGAGAGGCGGACCAGGGTTAGCTTTATTTCATCCCCTCCTTCATAACATATCCATTTTAATGAGGGCCTTCCCTACTGCCAAGCCCAGTGGTGTGGCTCAGCGCATGGAAGCAATCAACGCCCTGCATGGCCAAAGTAACAAGCCTTTGATCAGCACACGGACACTGAGCCAGAGGGTGTGTGTGTGTGTTTGTGTTTGAGGGATCCTAATGCAAAGCCATTCGCTGCTTCGATAACTCAACCTAAAAATGCTATCTAGGAATTTACAATTTTATCCAAAGCGACTTCCAGTATTATTTGTATTTAGATAAAGGTGAGAGCAGGAGGGGGTAGGGGCATCTCATGCAAAATTACCTACAGTTACACAAGCAGTTTGGGGATCAAACCCAGAGCCTTTGAGCTGGGAGTTAAACCCCGAACCACAACACTACCATGCCTTTATGGCCGTCCAGCTCTGAAAATCTATAATAGAATCAGACATTTGTTAATAGCGAGAAATGCTTCTACCTATATCTGGTTAGCGTCACTCACTGTTCTCCATGTAGAGTTGAGGAGAACCCCACCCACCTCCATCGTTCATTGGATCATTCAAGCCTCTATTGAAATATCTCTGGTCAGTGTTATTATTGCGTTCCAGGGGGCAAGATGGTGGAGAGAGAGAGGAAAATTACACCGCAGAGGTAGAAATACATAAATCATCGCTGTGATGATTTGAGAGGAAATTGTGTTTGTTGTCCATAGTATGGAGGAGTGATTACTTTTTATTTATTTAAAATGCATGCCGTATTCCCGTCCTGCATATAGATAGGCCATACAAGTCAGTCCTGCTAAGTGCTGTCCTGTTTTTTTATTGGATGTGTTTTTTTTCTGCCAGATTAATCTGACTGAAATATGCAAAGCTTCTGAAGGTGTTTATTTCTGTGTGACATCACCGTGGGCAGCACAGGTCTTAATCCTTAATGGAATACTGTCTGGCTGTATATTCCCGTCCGGTTTGCTATGTGTGTGTGTGTGTGTGTGTGTGTGTGTGTGTGTGTGTGTGTGTGTGTGTGTGTGTGTGTGTGTGTGTGTGTGTGTGTTTGTGTGTGTGTCCAGGATGTATCCGTGAACGGGTTCATTCCAATGTATGTGTGTGTGTGTATATTGTGTCTATATTCACTCTTAGTTTCCGCATTTATTTTGTAAATGCCAGTTCAGTTTTGACATTAATATTAAATACATCGGTCTGTGTGTTTCTGAGTGTATGCTTGCATAGACATATAGATAGAAAAGTCAAAAATGTTAGATTTTGCTTTTGGGTTTTTATCAATGTATAATTTATTAAAGCCCCAGAGAAGCAATTTTTATCACAGTCTAGGGGAGTTTATTTGTCCCTTATGTTTCCTTAATACAAGCAAATTACTGTTTTTTTTCAACAAAGCAAAGCTTATTTGGTCAACAGGGCATAGATTGACCCGCCGTTAGTGTAATGCTATTTTCCTTTCTCACGCCTTTCTTTCACTATCTTGGACATCTTTTTCCAAACCCGGTCTCCCAGTGCCTTAGGATGCACACACACACAAACACGCGCGCACACACACACATAAACACACATAAACACACACACACACACACACACACCACACACACACACACACACACACACACACACACACACACACACACACACACACACACACACACACACACACACACTCACACACACACACACACACACACACACACACACACACACACACACACACACACACACACACACACACACACACATGCTGGGTCACATGCATACACATAAACAGACACATACAGTCACACACAGGACATTCCAGACACTAATATGTTGATACACACAGAGAGAGAGATATCATACGACAATATGTGCCTGGTCTCCACTGCCCTGCTTTGCTCTATTGGTGGACGAAAAGGAATATATTAAGGACAAAAAAAGGTTTCAAAGTCAGTGTCCCTAATGGGGTTAGAACAATAAATACAAGAAAATATTTCATGAAGGAATGATGTTAAATAGGAATACCACAATGCAACATACTTCAATACAAACGGACTGAAACGATTAATCTGTTAAACCGATACAGATTTAATAGAGAACAGTGGCACTAACATATGCAGGATGAAGATATTACCGTCTTCTCACCATTACCTTGGCTAAGGAGCGAACTGAAAATGGAGCCGTTTGATGGCTCTGAGGCCACATTAAACCAACCCGACATTCAGGTCATGTCTCCTTATTTACTGTGCGGCAATTCTCTCTCCGATAATTATATCATGTCTGAAAATCGCTCTCAAACACCGAGCCCTGTCACCAGATAAACAGTATCAAATGTAATTTTCCTCATGTCTATTGCGGTGCCGCGGCGGTTCTTACATTTAGAGATACACATCAAGTGAGGCTCTGAACTGTCAACACATGCATTAGCGTAAAAGAGCCGGACACGCTTTGCTTTCAGAGGGGTTAGGTCAGGCGCAGTGTGAATGTATTCTTCTGGTGGTTTTTGTTGACATTGGGATTTAAACTTTGTGTGTGTGTGTGTGTGTGTGTGTGTGTGTGTGTGTGTGTGTGTGTGTGTGTGTGTGTGTGTGTGTGTGTGTGTGTGTGTGTGTGTGTGTGTGCGTGTGTGTGTGTGTGTGTTTCTGTTGTGAGTGAGAAAAATAAAATGGATGAAAATAGTGGCAGAGACCGATGGGAATGGGTGAACAACAGAAAACATACGCCAATGAAAATGATGTACAATAAATAAACTTATAGAGAAACGGAAACAAATGAAACACACAGTGACACAGGAACACGATAAAGAGAGCAATAAAGACAAATGGCCGGGTGCAAAGAGATGGAAGGAGAAACAGAATGAAAGAAACAGAAAGCGAGGGAGGGCGAGAGGAATAAAAACAGTACCAGAACGGGCTTTGCGGTGCAGGGCCAACTTTCATGGTCCCAATCCAAACCACACTTGTTTCAAGGCCCAACCCTGTTCTTTTCCACCGCCCCCTCCATCCTCTCCTTCTGCCTCACTCTACTGTTGCAAAATATGTATTTTTTATATACATGCCGGGCCATGAACTCTACACACCCAAACAAGATGGATGACTGAACAGTTGTGAAAGAAATAAGCAACACTGTGTAATAGCGTGGCTACTGGCTACATCTTGTATTCTAAAACTCCATCAGCGGCTTGTCATTCTCTAATACCTCATCGGTGAGGCCTATGCAAAGAGCTCAGCCAAACACGTTTTGCTTTTGAAATCCTCCAAACCCTGATATTTGTTAGTCCATCTCTTCGGTCTGAGCTCAGAGGAATTACATTCAGGCATCAATGTGTCTTTCCTACGAGCTGTCATACTGAGCAACATTACAGCAAAGGCCTTCTGTTGTGTTGCTTACTACACATCGACTGGCAAAGCCCAGAGCTCTGCATTCAATTGAATGATTACCAACCCTCAGAATTGACATATATATTCCTGGACTGGACTCAGAATAGATTCCCCAAAAAAATAAAAAGACAGAAGGCAGAATTTATGTGGAAGACAAATGCATCAGTGTCAAACGTGATCATCTCAAGGAGCGAACTTGTCATATTTTCCAAATCTGTAAAAGTCATTAACAGGTTTTTACACAGGGTGCCACCGCTGCCCTGTCCACAACAAAGCAGATCAATGTCACTTTTTTTCTGTATACAGGGTGAAGATGGCAGGTGACACAATGGGAGCCATCCCTTTCCCACAAAGGAGGGTCGCCCCCTGAACACCTCCCACAATGGTGACTGCAGCTGAATAGCTTCACTGCTATTGAAGGCCTGGCTACAGTCCAGTCAAGTTAAGTCAAGTCAACTTTATTTATATAGCACATTTAAGTGCTTAACAAACAAACAAAAAAAAGACAATAGTACAACAACAATAAGAATATAACATGGGGACATCAGGGGGGAGAAAGGACAAAAAGGGAGGGTTATGGTAGATAAAAAGCTTTGTAGAAAAGAAAAATCTTTAAGTTGGATTTAAAGCATTGGTGGGAGAGGACTTAATATATAAAGGTACATATAAACAGAGCACCAGACGTAAAATAACAAATACACCAACCCTCATAATTAACATGTTAAAGTTATAGTACAGCCAACAATGCAGGTTATTTTTAAATTAAGGATGTTATAAAATGTATATTGGTGTAATGGGTAATAATAATACTTTATACATTTTTTAAATTTGTCATTTGCTGTCATGTCAGGCTTCCCACAATATGCTCCAGTGTGCTAGTTTCTTACATTGAATTAGAATGAATCTCGCTATCCCGTCTCCACATCAGGAGGCAGCATTCTGTAAATGTGCATTTATAAATGTCATAAATGCATTATGACGATGTGTATAACAGGCTTTATAATTAGTTGTGACAGCTAGTCAGACATTCTGTAGTTTGCTTTGATGCCATGGTATGCCACATCAAATTTCCACCGTCCATTGTGACAATGGCCGCAGGATTAGAAAGCTAGTGACTTGGCTAGGAGAGCTAGCCTGGCAACCCTAACTCTAGATTGGCCAGTGGTGCATCTGAAACATTCAATGGCATATTATTTGGGCAAATGATGGATTTATCACCATTGGAACATTGCAAAAATGTATTATGCAGTTATTCTGAGAAAGAACCTCTGAGGTGTTTAATTTAAATGCGAATGAAACAGTTATCTGATATTTACTGTGGCGAGTTGAAGACGTACTTACATACCTATAAATCCCTATGGTAATACTGCAGCGATGTCTCTGTGTGACACAGTCGGGTCTGCAGACAGCGAGTTTAGCCGCGGCACAGAAAAAACACTGTCAAATCGGAGCTGGGGTGCATTGTACATCAGCAATATACATTGTATAATGATGGCAAAGTGTTTAAGGCTTCGTTCAATTCCTGTAATGATGATGATGGTGATGATAATGATAATGACAATATCACTTTTGTCATTATGATTGTTACCACCTCAGTGAAGTTAATGATGTTGGAAAGTGACAAAATAATCACCAACATGTGGTGTAAAGACGCACATTATCAATCACTTTCAATTAAACCCAATCCTCCCACGTAAAGCTACAGCAACATTAAATAAAACCCAATCGTGAACAAAAGCACAGCTGTACTATCCATGGGCCTGTATTCAGAATGCAGAGAGAGGGAGAGATATACAGAGGAACGCACATATGGAAAATAGAAAGAAAGAACCAAACATAGAAAGAAAGAAGCAATAACGAAGAAGGAAAAGCCAGACATAGGAGGGAGAAAAAAGAGAATGGTGTTGTTATTCTGGCTTTTCTAAGCTATTTCACTCCATGCGACGCAGCTAGCAAACTGCTCGTGGTGACTGAAAAGACGCCGCTCTTGTGTGAAAGGAAGAATCATTTTGGAAGCTGGCCAGGTTTGTTTGTACCGCTCAACTTTGACGGGGAACGCACGCTCAGAGAGAGAGAGAGAGAGAGAGAGAGAGAGAGAGAGAGAGAGAGAGAGAGAGAGAGAGAGAGAGAGAGAGAGAGAGAGAGAACCGATGCCACAGCTGCATGAGTGGGCCTCCAATTTCTGTGGCTCGAAGGAGAGACGTGACTGAAAGGAACAGAAGAGACGACTGGTATTGCTTTTGACCCCTGGAGAGATCGCTCTAAGCTCTGCCGTACAGAGAGAGAGAGAGAGAGAGAGTGGGTTTAATACTGAGTGCTTTATTTTCATTCTGACACTATACACTGTGTAGTCTGTAGCAGTCTGCAAGGCTGAATATCCTTTTAGCTGAACTATATGGCCAACAGTCATCTCTCTCACTCTCTCTCTTTCTCTCTGGCTCTCTCTCTCTCCCAGAGTCTTTTTTCTCTGAATATTATCCCAGTAATCTAACGGCACAGCAATGTTTCCACAGTGTTGTCACTTCTACAGTGAGTGTCAATGGAGAGATGAGATCAGAACACAAAAAGAGAAGGCTTAGGGTACAGGGCTTTTAAGTTTATCATTTACAATGCATTATGTGGGAGCACAGAGATGCAAAAGGAATCTATAATATATGTTTACATATTTGATCACGAAACACTTCTATTCAAAGTGACTTCACTCCAAAGCGATAGTTCATTCTGATGTATTGCATGAAGGACCAGGTATGGTTTAGGGCAGGGGTCGGCAACCTTCACCCTCAAAAGATCTATTTCTGCTCCCTCCAACCAAATAAAACAACAAACCTATTCCACCCCTAAAATGAGCCTTATTTGGCTCCAGAGGCGCGGGTTGGTGACCCCTGGCCATTCAAACCCACAACCCTTTCATCAGGGGCGCCCATGCCCTGGTCCATCTGTTGGCGGTATTATCGGCACACTGGCACCGATCAGGTGGCCAACAACTATGAAGTGGTGTGAAAGTAGTCCTGTAAACACGGATTACTACACCAGTCGTGAAACACGGGCCGTGGTGTTTCCTGCGTCACGTCTTGTCCCGCTGCCAGCATATGATCTCCCGGGGTCCTTATCTCCAACACCAGACTGCCCACCACGGCTGTCCCCGCAGTGCCTGACAGTTTTCCAGGAGGGAAGGCCAGGGGGGTGGGGGACAACAAACAAAAAAAGGAGTAACATGCAAGTGCTCACACCCCGTTGTAAAGGAATGTGGAAAAGGGTAGGTGAAACAAACATTTATGTACAGACACAAACATTCACACACACCCATTGAAGAATACACATGGATCCAGATATTGACTTACAGAAAGGCTATTTAATATTCGCAAACATTTACTGTAAACGTAGAGACGCTAACAGGCGCACACACACACACACACACACACACACACACACACACACACACACACACACACACACACACACACACACACACACACACACACACACACACGCATGAATAGAATAGAATACAAACGCACACACACACATCTTTTCCCACTTTACTTGGCTCTATCTCTGCTCTTGTTTCCTTAACCCCCCGCTCAAGCCCCCACCCCCTCTTTCTCTCCTCTACACACACACAGCCGCACGCTTGCTGCCGGCGGACCCCTTGAGGTCCTGTTTCCGTGGTGACGCCGTTAATCAGCTCCCCTCGCGTAAAGAGAGAGCCAGAGAGAGAATGAGAGAGAGAGAGAGAGAGAACGAGAGAGAGCGAGCAAGGGCAATAGAGAGAGAACGAGAGAGACAGCAAGAGAGAGAGAAGGAGAGAGAGAGAGAGAAGGAGAGAGAGAGAGAGAAGGAGAGAGAGAGCAGGAGAGAGAGCGTGAGCGCGAGAGAGGGAGAACGAGAGAAACAGCAAGAGAGAGAGAGAGAGAGCAGGAGCGAAAGAGAGAGAGACAGAGAGAGAGTGAAAGATAGAGAGAGAGCAGGAGAGAGAGCAGGAGCGAAAGAGAGAGAGACAGAGAGAGAGTGAAAGATAGAGAGAGAGCAGGAGAGAGAGAGCCAGCGAAAGCTAGAGAGAGAGAGCAGGAAAAAGCTAGAGAGAGAGCAGGAGAGAGCCTGGATGAGTATTAGCCCCTTGCCTGCCTGCTGTGACTCAGGGGCCTGTGGTGTTTCACCAACGTTTGTGTTTTAACCAGAGAGCCACACTGGGACACACTCTGGTCAGAAACACTGCCTCTCCCCCCTCTTCTTTCCTCTTTCCTTTCCATTACAAACTTTAACTCAACTCAGGGATCCCCCTGACTCCCTATTTAAGAGCGAGGCACT
Organism: Gadus macrocephalus; assembly: GCF_031168955.1. Classification (NCBI taxonomy): domain Eukaryota; kingdom Metazoa; phylum Chordata; class Actinopteri; order Gadiformes; family Gadidae; genus Gadus; species Gadus macrocephalus. The sequence continues at coordinate 5,919,373 of NC_082401.1, forward strand.
TAGCAACCGTTATTTAACTGAACCCCCCTGGGCCTGTGTAGTTTATGACCATAACAGTTTCCTTGTAATTGCCTTTTAATTACCGTTTTTTAACGTTTTTCTTGGATGTGTGGAGCAGTGTGTGTGTGTGTGTGGGGGGGGGGGGGGGGGGGGGGGGGTCGTTTAACGTCCGTTGACGTTATTCACTGGTGAACGCAAAGGGAAAAGCACGCATCTTTCTTTGGCATGGCCGTTGTTTTCAACAGTCGGTTTTCTGGTCTTTAACCCTTCCATCAAGACTAATTATCCCGGGTTTACTCTGTGTCTCCTCGGGTACGGCGGTGCGACCAACATGTGGTTTTATGAGCGGAGGCGAGCGCTGGTAGAGCACGGCGGCGGCGGCGGCAGCTCCGTGTGTTCGTATCCCCACTGACAGCCAGATGGGGTGTATATCAAAGCAATCCATGTAGAACCATGAAAACAGAGGAGGCGGAAAATACATTCCTGCTCTGAAATGAGGTGCATTCCTGCGAGCCCGGCTTGGAGACCGCGGCGTACAGCGTCGGAGCCATGGTGTTTTCATTATAAGCTGTTTACTCAATGGCGTTGTGCGATTCGCCCGTACGAGCCGTCAGAGAATTACAGTACCCCTCCTTGTTTAATCACTTTGGTCGGGGGCTTAAAGACACAATTCAAGAAAAAATAAATTGGAATTGCCTCTTTTTTGTGGTGGTGGGGGAAATCCTTTACAAGTCACAGACGTGAACGCTATTCATTTTCCTTTTTCAATTTTTTCTTTTCTTTTTCTGGCAAGCGGGTTTTGGCAGATTGCGTCGACCTCCCTGGCAGTTTATTTTACCGTACTGATTAGCTCAGAAAGGGGTTGACACACAGACAGTGAGTGGAAATAAACCGTCAGCTAATCGTCAGACTGGAAGGCAGAGAAGAAATACATCGACGAGAGGAGTAACATGGATTACACGACGATAAACGTGACCGTATCTTAAACAGGGTTTGTATATACAGATGGTTGTGGTTTTAATTGATCTGTTTTTGTAGTGGGAATTTAACAACCAGGACCTTCGACTGGCCCTGAGTAACGTAACTTGCACTCTTACCTAGCTTGTAAACTGTGAAACCGCGGATTGCCTTGATGTATTATGTTCATTTTTGTTTGTTTTAATGCCTTCTCTGACTCCTGTGTGTGCATGTGCGAGAGGGTGAGCATGTGTGTATGTGTGTGTTTTTGTGTGCCTGAGAATGTGTTTGCATGCATGTGCATGTGTGTTTGTGTGTGTGTGTGTGTGTGTGTGTGTGTGTGTGTGTGTGTGTGTGTGTGTGTGTGTGTGTGTGTGTGTGTGTGTGTGTGTGTGTGTGTGTGTGTGTGTGTGTGTGTGTGTGTGTGTGTGTGTGTGTGTGAATGAGTTGGTGAATGGGGTGTGTGTTAGTGCCTGAGTACTGTGAGTGCATGTGTGTGCGGCTGAACGTGTGGCTGAGCATGCCTGATTCTATGTGCATGTGCGTGAGGTGCCATCTTCGCACAAAGAGAATGGGGTATGATGTGCGTTTAATAATGGCTTACACAGACACACAGGGCTGTGTGATGTCTAGAAGACCATAAAAATAAAGAAAAGAAGAAACCTTACCACTGTACCACAACAGTCATTACCGCCTCGCCTGCTCACAGGTCTGCCCCTGCAGGGGCACAGAGAGAGCGGCCTCAGATCAGACCAGACCTGGTGACAACCAGGCGGGAGGAACCATGGGAGGGGGCGGGGGCCAGGGTACATGGCAGGTTATTTTCTGTGGGTTTTGCGTTTTGGGGTTTGGACTGCAACGGATTGCAGACAGGGGCATGGGGTAGGTCTAGGGTTTTGGGTTATACGAGGGGTCGGTAGCCATGGGGAAGGGAAGGACGAAGAGGAGAATGGAGGGGAGGGGGGGTGATGATTCCAAATGGATGACCTGGTCTTGCACGGCAGGGACTTGTTTCCCCGTCCCCAGGGCAACTGATGAGGCCCAGATGGTGGAGGCCGCAGCCTTCAGTCGGTTCGAGGTTGGGATTGGAGTAGGGGTTTGGGTTCTCATCTGAGGTTCGGCACTGGGGTTTGGGGGAGGGAGAGGAAAGTTTGGGTTCATGTGTGTTAATCGGAGGAGAAGCAGCATCAGTGAACGCTGTGTGAACATTCATACCTTCAGGCGATAACGCGATGCATCCACACACAAACACGCACACACACACAAACACATACCCTCCCCCCCGCTCTCAACCTACGCCCACACCCATCCTTCCTCCAAGCCATTCTGGCAGCATCACACGTTGGGCCTTTGTTACCCAGAAGGAGGCTCGGTGGAGGTGCGGTGGATCAGAACGCCTGGTTAAGCGAGTCCGAAGTTGTCCATCTGTCCATCTCTGGCCACCGTCGCTTTACCCGCCTACCCCCTCCCCTGACGGAGGGCTAATTAAAAGACCACCTGATCCGGGCTGGCCCTCCATCATTGCCCTTTACCGTCCCACACACTTGGGCGCATCCTGCCAGCCTGGGAACGGCCAACTTCCAATGTCCTCTTTTTAGATGACAGCGCCTGGTAGAAGAGGAAATGCAAAATGAACAAATAAGAAAACCTCAACTCCAAGGGGGCATGAAGAACGATGTCCATTTCCATTGCAAAACAGAACGACATCAATATATACACACATATGACTCAATAATAACGATAATTAAATAGTCCATCCCATGAAATCCAAGGTCTGATTTGCCGGAACCCTGGTTTGAATAATAGACCGTCTGTCGTCAATGTATGGCAATTTAATTTTGGGTGATTGCGCCCAATTGGACCGCTGATTAGCTTAGACATCCTGGAAATCGTATACTACTCAGTACTCAGTCCTCTCTGCATAGATCGCATTGCTCCTGGAGGAAAAATACACCACCCTGTCTGCGGGATTGCTTTTCGTCATGCATTTTCACAGCTGGATACACTGCAGAGATCTCATCTACCAACAAACACAAGACAAGTACAACCAAAAACTAAAGAAACTGTACAGAGGGAGAAAAAACAAAGCTCAGATCTCAGAACGGGCACACTAAAAAATCAAAGCGCCGTCTGGGAAGGGGCATCGTGTAAGGTGCCTGCAGAACTCTGGGAGCCTTCGTCTCTCATTCCAATGCACACCGCCGCATCCTAATCAACAGACGGGAGGTAAAAATAACCGCGGGCCCCCCCCCCCCCCCATGCAGGAGGGGGGGGGGGGGTGGGGGGGCGGAGGCTGCAACGTGATAGGCTTAATATCGGAGAAGATAATGAACAGAAAGGAAAACTTGAACCAGGAACCGCACTTCGCCGCAATATAAACAACCACACACAAACATTCTTATTTCTGCGTTCGCACAGCCCATACACACAAACGGGATTCGCAGACAATCCCTCGGACGGAATGCACACACACTCACAACCACACACGTTCATACACACACACATTCACATGGCTCTTGGAACACAAACACACACACACACATCGACTCTCCCCTCAGACTCATTTTATTTATTCAACACAGGGCCGCCCACCCACCCCGTGCCTCCCCCCTTTGGTCGGCTCTGGCCGTGTTTTTTTCTGGAACGCCGAGAGATGCAAATTTCCTCCATTTGTGAATATCAATAACATCTGGCGAGGGTCCCAGACGGAGGAGGAGAGGTTGGATGTCTTGAGGCCATGCGTGTCGCCCCCGTGAATAATGATATCTCTCACCGTGAGAAGCTCCTGCTGTCCTCTGCTCTGCTCCCAGCGCCGTTGTTCATTGAGGAGAAGACCCACCCAGATGCCAACGTCAGCCCCAGCTTCCAGCCAAATAATTTCAGGGGGAGTGTGTATGTATCTGAATGTGTGTGTATGTGTTTGTATGTTTGCGAGGTGGACTGTGTGGTTGTTTTAGGGTCAGCTTGTGTGTAGGAGTCAACATGGATGTGTGCATCCATTTTGTGGTTAATTGTCTATAAGCCATCATAGCTGTTCGTGTGTGTCTGTGAGTGTGTGTGTTGGTGTGCGTGAGGGTGTTTTAATAGGTGTGTGTTTCTGTACATTTGTGTGTGTGTGTGTGTGTGTGTGTGTGTGTGTGTGTGTGTGTGTGTGTGTGTGTGTGTGTGTGTGTGTGTGTGTGTGTGTGTGTGTGTGTGTGTGTGTGTGTGTGTGTGTGTGTGTGTATGTGTGTGCATGTGCGTAAATTAGTCATAGTATTGTTTGCATGCCAGCATTGTTGGAAGCCCATCCTGATCATGTGACCTCACATTCTGTTTCGCTACACAAATCAGTCTGGACCTCTGGCTGCTCACATCGATTTCCTGAAATTACAATGTAATGGTGGCCAAACTGCTTCATGGTTTGATGAAGAAACAGGGCCAATCAGAGACTGCATCACAGGTGATGACGTACAAATCAGGCCACCACTGGCTCATCAGAAATGGCGTCTCCTTAAGCAATGTGCGATGATGAAAACATTTGTAGTTCAAATACAGAAATAAGGGCAGTTACTGCAGATATGAGAGTTTTTTGGCAGAAAATGCCTTTTCAATCTATTCTTAATCCCATCTATCCACTAAAGAGCGCACCATGATGGCGCCACGTATCGTGATTGGCTGATTGGCTGAAGGGGGTTGTCTGTCAAGCCCACTATCGATGTGGGCGGCTGGAGGTCCAGACTGATCCGTGTAGCCAAACAGAAGGTGTGGTCACGTGATCAGGATGGTCTCCAGGCTATTGGGAGGTCGTGTTTGCATGCGTTATTTGGATGAGTTTGTGTATGTGTGAGTGATCAAATCATCCTTGTGTGTACTTGTTATTGAGGATGCTTGTGTGTTTTAGGCCTGCTTGTGAGTTTAGCATATTCAAGTGTATGTGTTGGAAGTATGCGTGTGTGTGCGTGTGTGTGTAGGTGTGTGGGTTTGTGTGCGTGTGCAGTATGTGAGAGCACCTGTGGGTGTGCCCGCAGGTATTGTGAGTAAGCACCTGCAAGTGTGCATATAATTTAGCATGTGTGTGTTTGTGTGTGTGTGTGTGTGTGTGTGTGTGTGTGTGTGTGTGTGTGTGTGTGTGTGTGTGTGTGTGTGTGTGTGTGTGTGTGTGTGTGTGTGTGTGTGTGTGTGTGTGTGTGTGCGTGAAAGCCATCACCTCAACCCTGTCTCTCTTCCTAGCATCGGAGTGCCAACCTGGGACCCCTGGAGTGGGATGGAACGTCGCTCCCTATCCATCATCTAATTTAGCCTGGTCCTACCAGACTCTCGTACCTCATTTAATTTGCACAGAGTCTGGACCTACTCAATTGACAAACGTTAACTCACTTGAAGGCGGGCGTCGAAGTTTAAAACTATTGGATCTGCCCAGTGCCACTCTGGATCTGCCGTAACCAATCGCTAATGTTTGGCCCGGGAATCACGTTGCGCACAGGCTGTAAACAAACGAAACACCGTGCCTGAAGATGTCCATCAACGAGAGCTGGCTTTAACATCATTGTTATCAGCCACTCCCTCTGTTCGCTGATTGGACGCAGATAATTTGGAAGGAGAAAACCAACTTACTATAGCGCAGAACCAGACCTAGTACTGAAGGGAAATCGAAATTGAGCGGAAGTACTTATGCGGGCGGAGCCAGGCTACGTCTAATTGGGGGATTAGAATTAAAGCGGTTTCCGCGGCAATACTGCCTCATCGGTCTTTGTCTCTGGTGGATTGGAGACGGGAGGTCAATTGGTCCAGGGCATGGAAAAACAAGTCATTATTCAATGACCCCCTTTCACAATGCAATGGAGATGAAAATGGCCGTTTGATTGTAACGAAATGCCAGTGGTCACATGCATTACCATGATGTTAACCTTTGTGGCCATCGTGCAAGTTCTTATGCATACAGCGAACACGGGAAATAAATGGCTCTGAATATTTGACTTACTCAAATGAGTCTCCCGGGGGCCTGACTGAGGTTTCATATAAGATCTGTTTACTGAAATCAATCTTATGAGTCCTGGGACATAGATTCACACATCCATACATGATCAAAGTTAACCATATATACATTCACAAAGACACATTACGGTCAATGGGAGACAATAAGGTAATGGTTACCTCGTCTGAACACACACAGAAACACACATCTGGACACATCTGTCTCAGCTTAGATCTCCAGTCAAGTGGAACCACTTGCAAACTTGCCCCCTTCTCCCTCCCTCCTTCCCGCCCCCTCTCCTCCCAGATACAGGATCCAAGGGGCTGTCACCATCAAAGATATGGCCGTGCGCTGACAAAAGATGACCGTAAAAGCAAACGCAAGTCATCGGGAAACCATCGCTCCCTGGACCTACGCTCCGACCCTACCGTTGCGCGTCGTTTCCACAGCAACAAGCATCAGCCGTCAAGGCCGTGATCTGCTTGCCGCGTACACGGTCCAAAATCCACCTCATCTGTCTGCCTCTGCGTGTGTGTGTGCTAGGGCTGTGTATGTGCTGCCGTGTGTTGTGTGTTGTTCCTGGTGTGTCATCACACATTTCTTAAGCAATTTCCACAAATAGGAAAGGGTCCTTTGTGTGCTATTTTCTTCATGTGTCGTGTGTGTGCGGCCTATGTCCGTGTGTGTGTGTGTGCGGCCTGTGTGCAGTCTGTGTGTTTTTGGGTGTATTTGTGTGTGCGTTGGCTGTATTTGTGTGTGCGTTGGCCGTGAAGCCAACCTTATCGAATATATCGATTCAGCACCGTCGTTTTTTTTTGACACCAAAAGTCGCGTGCGTAAGTAAAACAAGTAAAGAACACAGCCATGGTTTCTGTTCCACCTGACATTTAGCATGGGGGGGGGGGAGATTAACTCAACATATTACAGAACAGCTCATGGAATGAATTGGTTTTCAATCAAGCTACCGGCTGCCCATAAGTCAAAGCGCTAAGATAAGGTCAGCTGTCAGGCAGTGATGTTTGGCGAATCAAAATGGATGCATAACATGCCGGAAATCGGGGTCTGAAGGTGAGATGGTCCTGCGTGT
>NC_082401.1:5931373-5966373 GCF_031168955.1 Gadus macrocephalus
CGGACAGCATCCTGCCTCCCAGGGAATGACTAATGGCTGTTTCCTTGACTGCTGAATCAAAGGAAACATGACAAACAAAAACGTGCACAAACCCTACATGCAGCGCAATGCCAGCCAAGCTGTTGCCACATTTCACTGCTCTCTCTCATCTGCAGCAGGCCTCAGATATTTATTCACTGTAAAAATGCAATCTCACATTCGTTTAATTAACAGAAGTTACTCTAGGTTATGTCGGTAGCAAATGTGTGTCGCATTGTGTTGTTTCGTCAGTGCGCCGTGTGTAATTAACCTTACTTGAACTAATTTCTGCGCAGAGATGAATAACCCTCTCGACGTAATGAGACCGTCCTGTGGCAGCAGACGTGCCAACTGGATATTGAATGTATCCATTTGCATGCGCATGATTTAAATGAATACATAATAGTTCCTCTGGTGACATCAAGGCTTTGCCAGGAACCGATCATCCGACACACACACATCTCTCTTTTTCCCCCGCTGCCACTCCTATGGATCTCGCTCCTTGCTGCAACACTCGATCGGCGAACACCGCTCGACTCCACTTCTTTACCAAACAAAGTTTGTTATTTCTTGTCACTGAAAGTTGATCTCAAAAGGAAAAGGCTTTTTTGTCGTCGGCGTGCAGTGCATCAAAGTTGTTGCGTTCCAGCTGTGAGCTCTCGCTCCACCGATGACTGATGAGTAGCAGATGCAATTCAGGATGTCAAGTCATGTTCATCCAAAAAAATACGCAATTATCCCCCTCTCTCTCCCTCATTCTCTCTGCTTTCTTGTCAACCATTAGCATAATTGTGTTTGTGACTCTCCCGCTTTTGTTTTTTCTTTCTTCTGGGAGACTCTTGGCTCAGGTGCTAGAAACAATTAGCGTGTTGTCAGGAGGTTGATGGGTCGATTCCGGATTGTGGGAGGAAATAAAGTTGAGTTATGCTAGAGATGGGATGAGGGGGGATGGGGTCAAAGAAAGGTCAGAATAGTTTTTTGGGGTGAAAGGATCCTAATAACATTAGTATAAGTATACTGTTCTCCCTGCGCGTTCGGTATCTCTCTACGTTATCGCAGTTTAACAGCAAACCAAACTCAGATATACTGTAGCACACTTGAGCCAGGATCGGAGCGTCTTGCTCCCTTTATTTCCTCTTTTATAATGTGTCAATACCACGAGTGAAACTGTAACAGAAACAACACAAAACCTTAGTTTCCCTTATAGCACAAGTTGCTAATAAACAGAATGGAATGAACCTAGAAAGAATAACTAGGACTATGCGCCGAAAGCGAGCCCGCCCACAGCAACAATAGGCCAATCTAACGCAGGCGCACACTTTACATTAGCTCATCATCTAGTTAACCAAACACCACGTTTTTAGAATGCTAGACATCTTCATACATTACATACTGCATTAAGAACTTACAGCCATTGCTTTCATGAGCGTGAGAAGGGAACAGTGTTCATTTCGTTGACGAAAAATATGACGAAAAATGTTTGTCAACAACCTTTTTTCCATGACTAAGACGAGACGTTGACGAGCTAAAAATAGATCTTTGATAATAAAAACTATGACGAAATGTACGTTTTGTTTTCGTTGACAAGACGAGACAGGACTAAAATGTTAGTGGTGTTCTATTTGGACATTCAAAATGCACGATATTTTCCAATCATTACCCTCCCGTAAGGTTCTTATGCAACTGTTCACTCCTCCAGTAAATAGGACGGACCTTAGCTACGACTTGGCAACGGGAGGTATAGTCCACTCAGCTATGAGCTAACTTTATGCATTGTCTATATTTATAATTCGAAATTCGTCCCAGCCTTTATACCACAGATACTCTAGGGTCAATAGCATATAACCGCCTTGTCTGATTAGTTTAATTCATTTTTCACAATTTACCGGCTCTCGTTTTGTAAGAAAATCACTGCGCCATTCGTTTCAATGGGAATCGCCACGGTCTATACTGTAGTGACCACAGGCGAGGCAGTGAGCGAAGTAAGCATAATCGCGGGTTTATTGAATTCCACCCGGAAACACCCGGAACCCCCTCTCAGAAGGCCCGCCCCTTCCTCCCTAACCCTGTGACGCTCCAATACTTTCAACATAAGGTGTACTTTGAAATTCGTCCCAGCCTTTTTACCCAAGATACTATAGGGTCTATAGCATATAACCACGTTTTCTGATTACAGTTTAATGCATTTTTCACAATTTACCAGCTATCGTTTTGAAGGCTGAACAGACAAGAGTACTAAAGTGTGATGTCACAATTCCATAGCAACCGATTATCAGTTCTACGCAAACCAAATTAGCAAGGGGAAATCCAGTCCAGCCACTCTGATGGCCCCCTCTGTGAACTGTCGCCCCTGGTGCTTCACTTGTATATGATGATGTTCCACAAGCAGTCTAGTGACATGGCTATTTTTTGAGAGAATAATGGGATGTTTTACCTCGGATTCCAGGGAGGAATGTCTGAGACGCCTCCTACCCTCAGCAGGCCGTCGCTGATGTAGGGGTCAAGGGTCAGGAGCGGACTTGAATTGGTAATTTCTCTCTTTGCTTAAAGAGCAGAAAGTTCGCCTGGAAACGAGTCTCTTTGAACAGTCTCTATTATGAGTCTCCTCGCTGCTGAGAGTTCTTCAGGAGTGTGAGGCCTGCTACACTGATGCCATGCTTTACATGCATGCTGTGAAGTGTCTGAGATGGAGCTTGACTTGTGAGAACGCACCTGATGTATCAGAAAGCAGACTGCTCTCAGCAAGGAGTTCCATGTGGAAAAACGCTTGAATCTTTCAGAGGTGAGGGGTTGGCTTCGATGTGAGTGGCTAAAACAGTCACTTGCAGTCTGACATCCACATCCGTTTCAGGCTCCAACAGTTCAAAGTGCTCATGCGTCTCTGGCTTTGGAGGCCTGTAGAGGAAGTCCTGCTCCTTGAACCACATTGTATCCATCAGCTGTGATGCAGCTACTGACCTGGGGCCGTATTCACAAAGCATTTTATCTTACCGCTAGGAGTGCTCCTAACTCGCGCTAAAACATTTTACGTAGGAGTTTTTTCTTAAAAGTTATTCACAAAGCCGCTGAGACCTACTCTTACTAAGGATAAATCACAAAGAGTGAACTAAGAGTGACGCGCCGTTGCTATGGATTACGTCAATTCTCGTGCACGAGTTTAGAAGCAGTCAGTTCGGTGATTGGTTGTTCAGACGAGCCCACTGAATCACCGAAAAACAAGGAAATAGCCTAGGCTAGAAATGAATTCCTATTAAGTAGTTATAGTGCAGTTAGCAGAATGCACGCATGATGACAATTTTGTGCAGACCACGATAATGACGTTGTAGCCTGCACGTTCAAGAGAGAGAGAAAGCAAACAATAAAAATACGTAAAATTTAAAAGAAAATAAATGTTATGAACTACACAAGTGTTGACTGATTTGTGCCAAGGTGTTTACCTAAAATGTGTTTTCAAAGTGATCCCTAAATGCCGGTCCACTCGGTTCCACACGGCCAAATTCATTGTCATGTTCATCGCCATCATCATCATCATCATCAGCTCTCCATTAAAATGCGCGAATCATGGGTAGCTGAAGATCCAGGCCACTTTGCAACAACATCCAGTAGGCTATGTTAAAATTTGCATCAAAAACAACCTGCGTGTTGATGGAATGCACTTTCTTCCTATTGACGAACACGTCCTCGTCTTTTGATGGCGCAATTATTTTTATGTGCGTCCCGTCAATAGCACCGACCACACCGGGCATACCTGCAATTGCCATGAAGTTGGCTTTGATCCTGTGTAATTGTTGAATGTCCAAAGGAAAGTTTATGGCACGGCTGACTGATGGTTGCGATATTTTTAAATCGTCGGCATTGCAAAGTTGCATTTCCCCTGTTGCTAAATAACGTAGTGTGGCCAAACATTTTATTTCGGGACTAATCGGATTATTCCTGTTAGTCGGGGATGTTATTGCATTGAGATTAACTCCACAACAAGTTTAATACCCTAACATTTTGTCTCGCAGGCATTTACCATTCTTTGTGAATAGGTCTTACTGAGTTAGGAGTCCTCTTGAGGACTTTTAAGCTCTCCTAGACTTAGGTGCTACTTTTAGGCCTAAAATACATTATTTTTAGGAGTTACTCCTAAATTCGCCAGTTAGGACCTACTTTTAGCCCTAAAATCCTAAAAAGGGTGTAAGGCTTGTCACGGCTACCTTAAAGGTGAACATGTCTGTGTTGATGTCCCAGCATATGTCTAGGCTCCTCTGCACAGGCAGAGTCTCGTCGTCCAGGCCCAAGTCTCTGATGCCAGAGGCCAGTTCCTCGGGTTCGAAGGCTCTCATCACAGCGACACTGTTCAGGTTCAGGTTGGACTCTGCGAGTGACGCACAGGTACGTTTGAGCAGGTCTATGGCTGCAGAGTCTGTGGGCATTGACACGATCTACATAAAAGTGTCTTCGAACAAACTGCTTTGTGTCCGCACCATACCTTGCTTCACCCCTCTGAGCAGCTTCCGCACGCTCATTCACCGGTGGTCTGAAGGCGTTCCGTGGGGGCATCTCCTCAGCTGCTGCATGCGGTGGCCACTGCGTGGCATTCTCGCTGCGCCGGACTCCATAGTGAGGCAAGATGGACTGTGAGCCGAGCAGTGATTGACTCTGCACATATTCTTCAGTGCGCTTTTCAATCAGGCGTGGCGGAACATCACTTTTTAAACTTAGCACATCCTCATTTTCTATAGCTGCAGCTGCAGCTGCTTCTAAAACGTCTGCTTTCACCCGTGCCGCTTCTGCTTCTTTTTCAATTTCTAATTCTTATAATTCTATGTCTAGTCTAGCTCTTTGTTTTTTTAACTGCTTCTTAGCATAGGCTCCCTTGGTTGCGGCTGCTTCAGCCGAAGCTCTGGCTCTGGCGGCAGCCTCCTGGACAGACCTGTAGTAAGATGAGCGCTTGGAGCTAGCGCTAGCTCTCGATGTAGGGGGGGCGGTGTAGGGGGGGGCGGCGTGAATCCTCCTCAGAGTTTACTGTTTCCCCTTTGATGACGCTGGATACATCAATGGTGGCCATGCTTGGGTCTCTCGGCTGTTTCTCTACTCACTGTAGCATGGCATTAAATCATTCAGCACATCCAAGTTTGAACACGAATACCATTCTGAGGGCAGAACAATAAGCATTACAAGAAGAAATAAAACAAGGCTGCAAAAATCAAGCATTACAGTTTGTCAACACATAACAATTAAGACTTACTCCCACTGGGGTTGCTGGGGAAATGAAGTAAAAAATGGCCACACAAATATATAAAAAAAACGTTTATTATAGCATAGGTACAGTATGGCTTTGATAAATAGCAAACATTCTGCACTGGTAACCCCAAGGCTGTCAAATCACTCGATGGTGCTGTGCTGTTACATCCTCCTCGTACCAATGGCATTGCATCCATTGCAACCAGGGTCACCTCGATATCAACTTACTTTGCTCTGCAATAGTTAGAGATGTTGGGCATTAATCAATCAGGGGTGTCACTGGGGTTCAAACTCTACCCCCTCCTGGTGACAATATTCTTGAAGTGCCCTTGAGCAAGCATACTCAATCTTGCTAAGAAGCATAATAAGCTTGCGGGTGTGTGCGCCATTAGTTGTCCGAAAGTTAACTACATATGGGTTAATGATGGTAAAACAAATATGAAAGAGGGCCCCAGCATTTATTATTAATACTTTTTTATTTTTTTGTCTTTAACTTTATCAGTATTATGTGAACCACAGTATCCAATGTACTGTACATCTTACATTGCTGGACCTGAATTATTGCATAGGTCCATACAGCTGAGTCATCAGAGCAAGCTAGTGCAGACAATGTACAAAATAATTTATAATAATGATTAAGGTGTAGCATTTATCTTAGCCGCACTTTCGAGAAGCGTTATGCAACCTTCTCAATTAAAAATGTATTCACAGAGAAGATTGTAGGCCTTGTTAGAAGCCTGTCGACATAAAGGGAGATGATTGTGAGAAATAGATTTGGGTCGTGATGTTATGAAATGAACAAGAACTTACTAAATGCATTCTTATCCAACAATTCTCTGGTAACTTTTAAGTGTAGTTGTTGAAATAAGATGTGACCTTTTCTAACCTAGAAATAAAACGTTATAGGCACCAGAATTTTTTTTTAAAGTATTCTGAGGGCATATTGCTTCTGTATTGTGATGATGTAAAATAGGGTTGTAAGGGCGAGAAAAATAAAGGGGCAGGTCTGATTGGATCATTAAGGATTTCATTGGTGATTGCTTACAGGTCACTGCCTACCAAGATGCAGAAGGCCCCCACTTCTGCTAATCACAAAAACTTGTTTTGGTCAGTTTTGGGAGTGGGTAAGAAATATGTTTAGATGTAAAATATTTAAAATAGACACAATAAATGTCAGTGCTGTATATGCCTAAAGGTATCCTTATATAAGTGGGGAAAAGCTTTCTTTCCATGTTGTGTATGAATTCCATGATGCCAGGGTACATTATTGTTATCCAGGGGTTTAAAGGTGGACTGTTAACCCCTTGGGAAATCTCTTCAGTAATATTCTGAGATTCCCACCACCCTGCTAAAACCCTAATCCTGTCTCAGAAGCTCCTGCTCTCCTCATCTCCCATAATACCCAAATACCCAAGGCAGACAAACAGGGACATGTTAGACTCTGACTTTTATTGCAAACTATTAAGGTGAGCGCAGTCACAGATGGCAATTCACTTGATAGGATTTAGTAAGTGATCTAATAATGCTGGAGAGCGAATACCGGGTCAGGATTATATTAAACGCCACAGCCCGCCCTTCTTGGACTAAGGCCGGCCAATCAGCAAACTGATATAATGTCTGGGCTCTGAGTGGATGAGTCCATGTTTGTGACATGGACTTTATGGGAGATAAGTCTGGCTGACCCTTGCTACTCTTCTTCTGGTCTGATCTGCATCGTGGTTGTGGTCCATGGTGTACTTGGATGACTGTGTGTTCCCTAGCACATGTGATGCCAAGTGGAAACCACGCATGCGGGCTGCTATGGAGAGAGGCAACAAAGTGAGTCATTCATTACTGACAAGCACAAGGCAATAATTGATTCCAAATGTTGCACCCGATTTGAAAGCTGACAAACCATTTTGAAATTGTGGAAACATTTTCCTTTTGACAGCCATTATTTTATCCACATTTGGTTACAATCAGTATGTATTATTGTGTCCAATTTTGGATGATAAACTATGACCTATTGGTTGGAAAATAATCCTATGAACATTTCAGGGTGCCACTTTTTCTGTTATTCTCCAGCTGATAATCTATAATGAAAAGCTTTATTTCTCCTTTTTTTCTTATCTTTGTCAGAACCAAAACTGGGCACAGCATGCACCTCTCCCCACTCCTGAATCTTATTTGGGGAAGTCTTGGTCCCAGGGCTTGAGCTCAGAGAGAAGTCGGATGCTGGATCCCAGAAAAAAAGAAGACTTATCTTACAAGCAACCTCAGGGAGGCAGTTGACACCGGCCACATACTGTTGACGGTTACTTAAACATTTGATTCCCTTTGTGTTCTGTCCTGCTGCGGTTCAAAACCGTTTGAGGGCCCCTTGTGTGGCTCAGTGTGAAGGCTTTGAGTGTGAAGACGGGCGGAAAAAAAAATGGGTACGCTTTTTAGATTAAATTGAAGCAGATTTACGTTGTACCCTTTTCATTAGCCTTTTCATCAAGATGGCTGAGATAGCACTGACCTTCACTTTTGTGAATGAGTAAGGGTTACTCATTAAAGCTGGGCGCCCCCATCTTATTGACGCTCAGTCCATGCGCTTATCACACGATGGCGTCCCTCTCATTTAGATTTTTTCACGGCTCCTCTCCCTCTCTCGCATTCTCCACCTCTAAGACTCTTGGATACCAATGCCAAGTTCCCCTCCTGGTATGAAGTAGCTCAAGGCTGCCGCTGAAGCTTTCAGACGGGCCATGCATCGGATAGGTCTAGATTAAGCTCCTTCATCATTGCAATCCCTGCGGGGGGCCGCCGCATTCAAACATGCAGACGGGAGTTGATCTCCCCCTGCTTCCGTCCAGTCTTTAATGCACTGCCAGCCTGAGATTACTCCCCTGAAGGGGGCTAAAATCAGGGCTATGCGAGGGAGGTACGAGGGCGAGGGCCGTGTACCCTGATGGATTACTCCCTTTTCTCTCTCTAGCTCTCTGGGGAAGGTGGTCCGGTGGTGAGGTCTGGCTTCGGCTGGGGGTATGGAGATGATGGGCGGTGGGTGGAGAGAGTGCTGCCAGGATCTCCCCACTGACACTCCACATGTGAAAGGCCACGGTAGGCCAAATCTCTGCAGGACAGGCCATCAGTGAGCTGCCTTCTCCATAGGGGATGGGCTACCAGTGGGGGGGTTAGGGAGGTAGAGGGGCTGGGCAGCTCCTGGTCATGCGCTACTCATATCACGGGGGTAAATTAAACCCATTGGGGATAAATATGCAATCGTATAGCCTTTGCGCCCCCCCCCCCCCCCCCCCCCCCCCCCGATATCACTGATTCTCAGGCACTTACCCGAAAGTCCTTTCCAATGAACGGGCTTATCTTAAACACACCACGTTTGGCATACTGCAAAAGCTTCGGCTTTGTATCCCCAATACGGGGGGGATCTGATTAATGCTCATCGAAGGCAAACACCGAGCAAAACTCGCTTGACATTTTCACCATCCAAGGCTGATCTGGATCACAATATTATTGGGATGATGTCAGGTTGAGCGCTTCCCACGTCAAAGCCGATTAACTTTGTTCGTTTTACTACTGCATGCCAAACACAAGGCACGTCTTTGTGAATAGGAAACACATGAAGGTCCTGCTGCTTCTTGTCATCCGATATCGTCTTCGCCTGCTTAGATGTCACGCAGGGGCAATCTGCTTAAACACGCCGTTGCAATAGCAGGTCTCTACCAAGGAGCTGGTGGTGGTGAGGTACTTGTGTGTGTGTGTACACACACCTCATGACAGGAGAGAAAACATCTAATCTCTGTGCAGGGAAAAACATTCTTTCTTTTATCAAGATAAAGAGAATAAATTCTTCCTAAGGAGACCGATAAATACCACTGGGAAAGGTCAAACGACATGGAGGGATAAGAGAAAAAAGGGACCTTATTTTCAGTGATGATTGATGATGAACCTTCCTCCGAATCCTCTGGGTTCAGTGTGTGGAACGAATGAAAAAGAGGACTTGCGTTTGAAGAGGAGGGTGTAAAACACCCACTACCACACACACATGTATAACACGCACACACACATTTAAATGTTTTCAACTTCATAAACACCTTCCTGCTATTATAGTTCTCCTGCAGCATTTAAGTTTAGATGTGTGAAATTCAGCTAAACTTTTGCAAAAACAATACCGGCAAGGTGCGCTGAGCGGTAGTTTATAATGTTCAGGGAGGATTATTAATAGGGCAATCATTAGAAACATGTTGAATGACACGAGGTCAAGAGGGATAATCATTTTCCACTCATTTCCACATGGTGTAATTTTTTTTGAATGAGCACAAGATCCTCCATTATGCCTGTTTCTAGACCGGGCTCCTCTTAAAAACGATTCACAATAAATGCCCCAGTGATTGCAGCTGTGTCTTCGCTTAATGTCTTTGCTGGGTGTTTATTTTCTTTATTTCATTCAGCTCGCTCTCTATGGGCCCTCTTGACCTTTTCTGTTTATTTCAAATCCTCTGGTGAGAGAGACATACAGGAATCACAACGAAAACCCCGCCTAGCATCGACAATATGGAAATTGTTATTCCGCAATGTGTTGAGCGATGATGCCGATGACTCATGTCTCACATGTGCAATGCATTTGTCACATGTGCAACACATTTTTCTCCCAGATTTAGCTAATTTATTTTCCGAGCCAACGAGCAATTAAGACAAGTACCATTAACTAAATCTGTCGCACTGCGTCCTATCTTGCGCACACACGCACTCCCACATACACACATCTCGACACATGCATAAACACACACACAAAAACTCACACACACACACACACATACACACACACATACAATATCCCATTCATTTAATTTGCACACTAGTTCCGTGACCTAATTTCAATCTTAGCACTATCATAAAACACCACATGTAAAATAGCAATGAGCAATAATGCGTTTTCTATCTCTTCCCTATTTCATTATATTCTTTCAAACTGCAGGTCATTCTCATTACAAATCAAATCTCCTTCATTTAGCAATTCATTCGTATAATGTCACCCGCTAAATGATAACAATACAGGCATCGTGTTTTCCTCCTGAAATATTGCTCTCATCTCTCACACACAAACACACACACACACGTTCATGTACTTGTCATTCCATCCTGAGGATCTAGCATCAACAATTACAACTCAACCCAGACGCAAATAAGGCTGAGGAGACACTGACGGCATAACAGCCCCTGCACTCAGCGCTGCCTCCGTCGCCGGATGCCCCTGATAGATGTTTCCATTTAAATCGATGCAAAGTAAATCTCGGAGCAAACAAGACAGTCATAAACAGCCTAACCCCCCTGCAGAGATCTCATTTGCATTGAGCAGACAGGGAATTATTAACTTCCCCTTCAGGAAATCAACGCCCCCACCACCGACCACCCCCACCCCATCTCCCCCACCCACTTTCACCCCCACCAAGGGCACAAATGAACGAGAAGGGAAGGCAAACGGATAAAACAGTGTGTTTTCTATCCAACCGACCCACTTCCTGCCCTACCGATGGATGGACACCCGGGATAGGAGCTGTGTCTTTATCAACACTACGCTACGCGTGTACCCACTACCCGGCTCTAGACTCAATGGGAAATATCAACAAGTGTAGTTGAACATACTGTATGAATCGTGGGGGGGGTTTGTTGTGTTTGTAACCTCCTCAAGTAGGTTGTGAGAGAAACATCTATTTAAGGACATGTGAAGGATCTCGCTTGTCTTGCGCTCATCTCCCTCAGGTGGTTGTAATTATTCTTAGTATGCTTATATAAAAGCTACATCTCCATTTAAATCTGATGAGATGTAGGATTATCATGTCATTCTGTTAAATTGAGCTATGTTTAGGTGTAAATCCAATTGTTATGTGATCGTATCCCACATAACTCCATGCATACATACATGAGGATTCAAATGAAATCAAAACGTATTGCATAACATAAATATATGCATCCTTCCTGGAAAAAAGTATAGGGTAAAATATTTAATGTGTGTGCAATCCAAATATCTATGTAATGGTAACAACTTGTCATCCATATGACAAAGAGTGGAGTACAAAAACAAGGGACAGGACTTACACCGGAGAGTCTTCCTCACTCCGAGTTGATGACAACGCAGACAAGCGAGGCTTAAAAGGCATTCCGCTCCGTCACCACGACGACAGCACAATTATTTTCACAGAAGCATTACACACTTCCTGCTGTCGCTGCTAAAGCCATTAGCCCCATTTTGGAAGCATTTACACACACACACACACACGCACACACACACACACACACACACACACACACACACACACACACACACACACACACACGCACGCACACGCATAGGCGCACACGCACACACACACACACACACACACACACACGCACACGCGCACGCGCATGCGCACACACACACACACACACACACACACACACACACACACACACACACACACACACACACACACACGCACACATACACTCACACACACACACACACACACAAACACACACACAGGTGGCTAAGTAACAAAGGAAGCCTGATGATTTGATCTAAGTGAGCTGCAGTAACAAGTACTATGGCGTTCACAGGCCTTCGGTGCCACAGGGTCACACAATGATCTTTAGGGGCCAATAATGAACTCCATGCAGGAAATGCATAATGTGCGCTTATTTTGGATAGGTTGACAGTCAGGCAGGTGTGGCCTGATGTTTTAACTCACATAGAGAGAGTCCATTGTGCCCACTTCCTGTTGGGAAGGAATCCCATGGGTGTGCAGAGAGTAGGTATGCTCTTATCTTGGCATTGCTGAAATCACACATAGGAAGTGACCTCACTTTCGAAGCCACCCTGATAACATGCTTCCCCTCTCAAACGCACACTCACGCAAACACACACACACACACACACACACACACACACACACACACACACACACACACACACACACACACACACACACACACACACACACACACACACACACACACACACACACACACACACACACACACGTGACTCTCCTCAGTTCGTATCAGGTCTGGATAACTATGAACTAAAAATTGTAAATCTTGTAATCCCTATTTTCGGCACACAAGGAGAGCTGGTTTGATCAAACATTGCACTGTGGCTTAACAAATAACAACATTTACACAGCGAAGGGCAAAACAAACACCCACAGTATTACAAGTACAGCTTGTACAGCTTTTTAACTGCTCTGTCATCAATAACGTTAAACATCATTTATTTTATGGGAAAAATCCACCCAGGTAAGCTTTTTTCTCTTCCTGTGCCTGGAAGTAAGAACGACACACGCCTGAGTCTCTTGGCCTGCAATAGAAAGTTATTTTTTCTTGTAGTAGAGGTTAAAATGTCTGGGCCGGTTGCTGCCTTTGCTGCAACACTGGCACCATTGGCCGCAATGAAGTGAGGTGATAGATCCACCTTAAGGAAATTAAAATGCGGCCGTCATTGAAAATAATACGCTGAATGTGGAATGCACAGGTTCCCCATGGCACCACCAGGTTATCAACCCTGGTGTTGTGCGAGGCACGGCCGGGCTGGAGAACAATCCCCTTCCTACGTACATGAGATTTATTGTCTTGAGAAAAAAAAATATAACCAAAGAGATATCCATCCATACAATACTATATACCTTTTACATGCTGGACTTAACCAATATCTACTACAATGTTGTATGTTTTGTTCCTAAACGTAGACGACTGTGCTTTACATATTTATACCTATTGTATTTATTACTACTACTCACAAATAATAAAATGTGTTCATTTTAGGGCTTCCTCTGTAACAGGTCCATCTTGTGAGAAACAATGCAACCATCTTACTTAAATTAGGCGAGGACGACTGATGTCCACATGAAAGAAAATGTAATGGACACCTAAACAGCATCCAGATGGGTTGTTCCACTGACTCACCTGTCCATGCACACATCACATGCACATCACCCGAAAAAAAAAAGAAATCAAACCACGGAAAACTGGATAGTACTCCCTTTTTTATTAAATGTCCGGTCCCACCAAGTCACAAACAGACCCCATGAGACTTATCCTGTGAGTGTCGAGGATAACCAAATTTAATCTATTCCATCCCATTACAGAAAAATAAATAAATAAAGAAAGATAATTATATCTGTCATACAATCTTCTACAAGGATTCTCTCGACCCCTGGCTGCGGTGGAGTCTGATTGGCAGGCACAGGGTTCGACACCCATCTGCCACGGTGGAAGAAGCTGCGCGGTCGCTGGCGCTAACCTTTTGCCCGTCTCCTTGCGAACACCACGTCTCCATGACAACACGCATCTGAGTAGCGAGTGTCTTTATTGGAAGTGACATATTAATAAACAGCAGTGCACCCCCCTCCCCCTGCCCGCGAGGATCCGTAATCACACCTCAATTAGTTTTTCTTCCCAACCCCCAATCATTCTCCATCTCCTCGTTTTCTCGACTCCGAGAGTATTTCATAATGCCGTGTTAGTACAGTCTGGTGGAGAAGACATGATATTTAACCCCCCCCCCCAAACACACACTCGCACACAAACACACACTAGGCCTATAACTCTTCCACTGCGATACGGTGGAACATTTTATTTGGTAGAGTCAGGGCCAGTATTTAATGTGGTCTAAATGATTGCGTTATGTGTTGGATATGATAGATGACAGTTGATTAACAAACGGAGGAATCCACATCAGTCCGACAGGCTGTTTGCTTTGAGAAAATAGCTCCTGGCGAGCCCTATTTACAGCGGCCTCTTCAAATGTCATTTTGCGACAAAAAATAAAAATAAAAATCCTAGTTCATATTCTAACTATGTACAATGGATTACTAATACTTCTCTTGGAATAAGTTCTATTCCATCCTTCTTGAAGAGCATTTCCAGTTCTACTTTACTGAGCTTAACGGATAGTTATTTTTCTGTGGTTCCCATGTCAAGTACATTTTTTGTTATTGTTTACTTATTTATTTATTTTAATTGATAAACTGATACCATATGTTAGTTTGATCTGAAACTTCAAGGTTATAAAAAAATTTGTTTGGTGTAAGCATCATCTCAAATACAGCCTAGTTTGATACCCTCATAACAAACAAAGTTGGGCCTTTTGTCTTATCTTATGACTGACTAAATAAATAATTAAAGTTCTCTTTTGACTTCATTGATGCCTTTAAAGACATTTATCAGGACTGCTCTGATCACCATTTAATCAGTGTGGTTTGAAACTTGCTGTTTAATGTTTGAACATGCTTTTAAGGACCAAAGAAAATAACTGGTGGACCATTTTTGTTATCGCTGTTTTGAAGTAGCAGCAGCAGTTTTTGATTGATGTAGGACTTTTCTTTTAAAAAACAACGTGGTCACTAATTTGAAAAATGTTCTCTTCCTCTCATTCATTTAAATTGATAAATTTCTCTAGCTGTTTGTTTTTTAAAATATGGCCCATACTGTTGGCAATAATAAATATTGTTGTTTTTGAAGAATTGACTGTTTGGGATCACTGTTCAAAACCAATACAAACACACACACACACACACACACACACACACACACACACACACACACACACACACACACACACACACACACACGCACACACGCCTATTCAGGCACGCACGCACACACACACACACACACACACACACACACACACACACACACACACACACACACACACATACACACACACACACACACACAC
Organism: Gadus macrocephalus; assembly: GCF_031168955.1. Taxonomy (NCBI): domain Eukaryota; kingdom Metazoa; phylum Chordata; class Actinopteri; order Gadiformes; family Gadidae; genus Gadus; species Gadus macrocephalus. Next base: position 5,946,324 of record NC_082401.1, read on the forward strand.
ACACACACACACACACACACACACACACACACACACACACACACACACACACACATGTTATTATTCCCAGGGGTCTTTTATTATCTGTGCATTGAGCTGCCTGTAAAATAGTAAAAACAATATAAAAACAGAAGCTAATTGTGACCTGCAGGGATGGCTGGAAGGTGAAGTGAGAGAGAATGGCCACATTGTGTGGGAACAATCCCTGACAAACACGGCCATTGGCATAAAAGCAGGAAGTGGGCAATGCCGGCGAGCATAAACACTCTTGCAGTTCCTGTGCTCTGTAGTTGTGACAGACCTGTTTAGAGGCTGAGACAGGCCTGCTGAGAGACAGGCCTTCCATGTTGACTTCACCTCTCCCCTGTACACTGCTGGCAACAATAACAACAACAATGACAGTTCCTTGCACAATAAAAGCACCAAGAGGCCTGTCGGTGCTGGTTCCCAAACTATATTTGGAGTAATCTACTCCCTACAAGTGTCAAGACTGCATCAAGGTGTTTGTGTGTGTGTGTGTGTGTGTGTGTGTGTGTGTGTGTGTGTGTGTGTGTGTGTGTGTGTGTGTGTGTGTGTGTGTGTGTGTGTGTGTGTGTGGGCTACTGTGCATGTGTGTGTGTGTACACACTACAGAGTCACGCGCCAGTCATGGTGATAAATTCAGAATGGACCTTGTTTCAATATTATTTTTATTTTCGTTTCTATAGTGGTTGCATACATATGTTTTATATTATAATTTTTTATGTATTTCGATTTCTAATTACCACACACGCCAAATAAATCGGCCTACTTTTATCATTCCTGTAAGAGCTGAAGTGCAGAGGACGCAGGTATAGGAGGCTCAGGCTGTTTACCGAGCTGATTTAAGACTGCATTCTTTGTATTTATGTAAAGACAGCATCGGCTAAGATGATTCAGAGGAAAATGATATCCTGCGAATGAGTGGTCTAGGAGGAGGGTGTGTGCGGACAGGATAATGCTTGTCCATCTATACCTGCTTTGTTTCCAAAACATGGACAACCGAAAAGATGGTTGTTTTGAAAGCCAGGAATCTCAGCTGCTTTTTGTGTAATGATAGTGTGTCTGGTCTCTTTCAACAACTGCTTCAAATATATTTTTTTGTTTGCTTTCTTCTTTGAACTTGTTCAGAGATTTTGGAACACACCCCTCCCAGACAAAAACTAAAGAGCAGTCGTGAGTTGCTCATCACACTATGTGAGAAGTGATCCCATATTATACCACCAGGTGTGAGTTTGATTAGCCATTACGAGCAATTTTGAAAAGCCGTTTTGTAATGTCTAGTGACATTACAAGTGGCCGTGTCCACCTAGATGTATGACAGATAAATGAGCAACAATTGCTCAAGACGATTTTCAAAACGGCTTGTAATTGCTATTCACAATCACACCTTGGGCCCTACTTTAACGGTCGGAAACCCAAGTGAGAAGCACCAAACGCAAGTAGCTTTGTGGGCGGTTATATGGTGATGTTGCTATTTTACCGGTGGAAATATGATTCTTGCGCCCGGCGCAAATCTAAAAAGGGCTGGTCTGAAGTAGCCTAATTACCCGTAGTGTTGTGTGGTTTTGGCGTAACGTGCAATAAACCAATGAGAGTGCCATCTCCCATCCCCTTTAAGAGTCACGAGTGCATTTGAATCTGACGAGATGATATTTTGACAGCGCGTTTGCAGTCTTCGAGGAGACAGATGCATGAATTTCAAACTTCAAATGGCTCAGCTTATGGCCAAATAACATGGCCTAATTAACACATGGAATAGCGTTTTCTTCCACAACTTCAGAAATACTGAGTCCACAAATAAATGTTGGCAAAGAAAACTTAACGCCAGTTAAGTTTCTTACCAGTATTGTATGCATTTTCGTTATCGACTTGTGTTTCTAATATACATGTGTCCCCCAGTTAATATACATTGCCATGGACTGTATTTGCCACGACTCAGAACGGGAATCAATTGCAGATCAAAAGGATTTATTCCCAAACAGTCCAGCGGGCAAATCAGATTCCAGGTACAGGCAGGGTTCGTAAACAGGCAGGCAGGCAGACAGATACAGACGGACAGGTACAGGCAAGAGATCCAAAACCGATAGGCAGAAGACTTAGTCCAAAACAGGCAGGGTTGAAAACCGGGAAGAACAGTAAACTATAGCTTATCTTTAAAGAGCTTCACGCTAGTCGCACTCACATGGCAGTCAGGTAGCAAACAGTACATACCGTGACGATCTGACAAAGTGAACAGAAAGGGCAGTGTTTAAATACTCCACCAATCAATACTAAATGAGAGACAGGTGAACAAAGAAAATAGAAGGAAACAAACAAAAGGCAGGAAGTTGCCCAAATAAGGACATGGGTGTTACTCCGGGCACATGACCAACACATGGCTACAAACATAAACAAAGTCCAGAACTATCACACTCCAACAGGTAGGGGGAGACAAAAACAACAGTCCATACGAGAATCCTGACAGTACCCCCTCCTCTACCAACGCCTCCTGGCGTTGACTGTGGAAGGAGCAGGGTGCTGACGGTGAAAGTCTTTGATGAGCGAGGGGTCAACAATGTTCCGGGCAGGGACCCAGCTCCTCTCTTTGGGGCCGTAGCCCTCCCAGTCCACCAGTTACTGGAGGCCCCGACCCCGACGGCGGACGTCGAGCAGGCGGCGAACTGTGTAAACCTCAGACCCATCAACGAGTCTGGGGGGTGGTGGGGGTTTGGGGTCGGGGTTGGGACCCGGACGCCTACACCGGTAGGGCTTGACACGGGACACATGGAAGGTGGGGTGGATAGGGCGGAGGGCAGGAGGGAGGTTCAAGCGAACCGCAGAGGGATTGACCACCTTGGAGATGGTGTAGGGGCCGATGAAGCGTGGATTCAATTTTGGGGAAGTCACCTTCAGAGGAAGGTCACGCGTGGAAAGCCACACCCACTGCCCCTGGGTTTAGTGGGGAGCCGTTCTGCGACAGCGTTGGATGAATGTCTGTGCTGAGGGAACCCCAACCTCCTCCTCCTGGGCCGGGAACAATGGAGGCTGGTAGCCGAGGCAGCACTGGAACAGTGACAGGCCAGTTGAAGCAGATGGCAAGGAGTTCATGGAGTACTCCACCCATGGCAGCTGAAGTCTCCAGGCTGTAGGGTCCTGTGACATCAGTCACCGCAACGCTGTCTCCATCTGCTGGTTGGCTCGCTCTGACTGGCCATTTGACTGGGGATGAAAAGCTGAGTACAGACTGACTTTAGCACCGAGAAGGTTGCAAAAAGCACGCCAAAAATTAGAGGTGAACTGGGGACCTCTGTCTGAGACCACATCCACTGGGAGCCTGTGTAGCCTGAAGACATGCTGCACGAGTAAGTCTGGTGCCTCTTTGGCAGAGGGTAACTTGGGTAAGGGGACCAAGTGCACAGATTTGGAAAAGCGATGAACAATAGTGAGGATTGTTGTGTTACCGTGAGAAGGTGGCAAACCAGTGACAAACTCCAGGGCAATGTGGGACCAGGGTCTCCTGGGTACTGGTAGGGGTTGCAGTAAGCCGGCAGGTGGTTGGTTTGATGGTTTATTCCGGGCACATACAGAACAGGCCTCCACAAACTCACGCACACTCCCCTCCATAGCAGGCCACCAGAAGCGTTGCTTGATTAACGCAGTGGTACGTCTGACACCCAGGTGACAGGCCAGCTTGGATGACTGACCCCATTGCAGGACCTGGGGGCGGACGGATTGTGGTACAAAAAGACAGTGGGGAGGGCAAGCACTAGGGCCGGACTCACCAGACAGGGCTGTGCGGACAATGGCCTCAATATCCCATCTAGTAGCTCCTATGAGGCACTGTGGAGACAGGACGGTGCTAGGTGCAGGAGCAGGATCCGAATCTGGGAACTGACGAGGCAGGGCATCCGGTTTACCATTCTTGGACCCTGGTCAGTAGGACAGGGTCTAAGCGAGTATGATCTGTCCAAACTAAAAATGGCTCCTTAGTGCTCCAGCCAATGAAGCCACTCCTCTAGGGCCAATTTTACTGACAATAGCTCTCTGTCCCCAATGTCGTAATTGCACTCAGTGGGAGTGAGTTTGGAAACAGTCTCTTTGTGAAATTCACATTTCACTGCTTTAACGAACAGTTGGTTCTCCAAAAGGCGCTGCAGGACTCTACGGACATGGTGGGAGTGCTGGGACACCGACGGAGAAAAAAATAATAATTGTAAATGTCATCTAGGTAAACAAAAACAAACTTGTTAAACTTATCCCTCAGGACATTATTAATCAGACCCTGGAACACAGCTGGGCAGTTGGTTAGACCAAATGGCATGACTAAATACTCATAGTGACCTGAAGGAGTATTAAATGCAGTCTTCCATTCATCTCCTCCTTTATTTGGACCAGATGGTAAGCACTGCGGAGATCATACTTGCTGAAAATCATGGCCCCCTGCAACAGCTCAAAAGCTGAGGACATCAAAGGCAGAGGGTAGCGTTTCTTCACCGTGATGTTGTTTAGGCCCCTATAGTCTATACAAGGACGCAGGGCGCCGTCCTTCTTCCCTACGAAGAAAAACCCAGCACCAGCAGGCCAGGAAGAGGGGGGGATGATACCGGCAGCTAGTGATTCACCGATGTATTTGTTCATAGCTTCGGTTTCTGGAGGAGACAAGGAATAGAGATGGCCCCTAGGAGGTGACGTACTAGTCTTAAGATCGATGGCCAGGACATTGGGTCGGTGTGGTGTTAGGGAGGTTGCACAGGCTTTACTGAACACGGCCTTGAGATCCAGGTACTCAGGTGGTACATCAGACAGATCCATGGAATCATCTGTGACTGGTGAGACTACAGGCAGGGGGGTAAGAGCATTCTTAAGACAGTTAATGTGCTCCAGCCTAGGATGGTGTTACTAGCCCAATCAATACGTGGATTGTGCTTCACCAGCCAGGGCCGGCCAAGGACGATGGGAATAGTCGGTGAGTCTAACATATGGAACACTAGGTTCTCTTGATGATTGCCAGAAATGAGTAGACTCACCGGGGCCGTGACTTGGGTTATCTGGGAGAACCTTACTCCGGTTAGTGCTCTTGCCTCCAGGGGTGTCTTCAGCTGGGCTGGGACGAGGTGTGGCTCAGAGGCCAGAGAGGTGTCCATGAAATTGCCGTCAGCTCCCGAGTCAATAAGTGCAGACACGAGGTGGGAATGAGCTCCTGTAATGAGCGTGGCAGGGACAAGGGTACGGATGGTAGAAGAGGGATGAAAAGGAGTGACGCTCACCAGTAACCCCTCTTCTACGGGTGAGCGTTGCCTTTTGCTGGGCATTGGGCGGAGTAATGGCCCGGTTTACCACAATACATGCAAGAATTGGTGTCCCTTCTTCTCTGTCTCTCGGCTGGGGACAGATGGGTACGGTCCACTTGCATGGGCTCTGGTACGCTGGGGTCCGCTGGCACTGGCAGGGACGGGAGAGGGACCTCCGAGGAGGGTGACCTCAGAGGAGGGCCTCTCGCCCCCCGGCGCGCTGCTTCAGGCGTTTGTCCACTCGGATGGCAAGCTCAACGAGGTCATCAAAGGTGGAAGGTAGTTCACGGGTGGCGATCTCATCCTTGATGGCCTCAGAGAGTCCATAGAGGAAGGCATCATACTGGGCATCTAGATTCCAGCCACTGGTGGTGGCGAGGGTGCGGAAGTCTATAGCATAGTCAGAAGCAGACCTCTTGCCATAACGGATCTGCAACATCACTCGGGCGGCCTCTCTCCCATGCACCGAGCGATCGAAGACCTTCTTCATCTCACCTTTGAATGCCTTATAGCTGAGCTGAGCTATAGCGGAGTTGGAGTCCCAAACCGCAGTTCCCCACTCTCTTGCACGGCCCGTCAAGAGGGTTATGACATGCAACCCGGGACTGATCCGACGGAAAGGTGGCGGGCTGCAGCTGGAACACCAGCGAACATTGCGAAAGGAAAGATCTGCAGGTTCCTGGTTCCCCGGCATGAAGTGCAGGAGCTGGCAGTCGGGGCTCTCGGAACGGGTTACCAGATGGGCCGGGTGGGTCGGGCGGTGTTGGCAGTTGAGGCTGGGATGGCCGCACCAGGGCCAGTTGGACCTGCTGCAGCTGGGCAGCCAAGTCTGCGATTTTGGTTGTGATGGCCTCCAGAGACCTTTCAACTGTCTCAAACTGCGCTTGATGTCGACCGAGAAGCACTCCTTGCCTCTCCAGCACAGTCTTCACCTGATTCAGATCTGCTGATTCCATCTTGGTCAGATCGTACTGTCACGACTCAGAACGGGAATCAATTGCAGATCACAAGTATTTATACCCAAACAGTCCAGTGGGCAAATCAGATTCCAGGTACAGGCAGGGTTCGTAAACAGGCAGGCAGGCAGTTAGATACCGACGGCCAGGTACAGGCAAGAGATCCAAAACCGATAGGCAGAAGACTTAGTCCAAAACAGGCAGGGTTCAAAACCGGGAAGAACAGTAAACTATAGCTTCTCTTTAAAGAGCTTCACAAAGCGGGCACGTAAATACACATTCCTGATTGGTTAGATTGCGAGCAGACCCATTCCCCCCGCAGATCCAGTGCGCTCCCAATATGCCCATACTACCCCTACAGGCCAGACGCGGAACGTCCCCCCACACACATACACACACACACGCGAGTGTCATTATTTTTAACACTCACTACTCATCAATCCTAAAAGTTATGGGCTTCTACACGCTGTCTTTGTCAAGAAAATATGTATCATGAACCTACGGACTTCAGTGGGGGTTTCATTTCGTCTGTGCACGGCGCCTTCTCAACAATAATCAATATTATCTTCCTCCCACTCAGGGTGAAAATGGTAGGTCTTAACTTGTTTCCCCTCAGCCATGCCAACGTTTAGGAGTGCGTAACTACTGTTGACGGCTTTCAACTACTGTTGACAGCGCATGCGCTACCGCTCGTATATGTCCCGCGCAAGTTTTTATTTTTTTATTTTTTTTAATTTTTTTTCTTCACCCCTCGCGGTCGACTTGGGATCTGTCGGCGGTCTACTGGTAGACCGCGATCGACTGGTTGGGCACCCCTGGTCTAGTATAAATGTGTTGAATTCTGAACGAATCTGTCGATCAACCATCTGATGAAACTCTGGTTGTATTGGGAATGTAACACATGAATAAAAACAACATCAGGTGAACAAATGGAACCAGACGTGAAAGCATCAAGGCCTAAAAGTCAAGATGCACAAACACACACACACACACACACACACACACACACACACACACACACACACACACACACACACACACACACACACACACACGTTCAACAAATAGCAGTTTAGTGTGTGTCAAACTCTATGCTGCAGGAGAGCAGTGTGTGCACAGGAGCATGGCTGTACTGGAGGTAAAGCTGGTTTGGGGCTGCAGGGCCGATATGCCAGGTGGCCCTAGCGTTGGTCACGAGCATAGTTGCCCCGAGCAGCCTCACACGCTTCCCAGAGGCCTGCCGCATGTGTTGTGTTTGTTTGTAGCGCTGAATTGGTCCTGACTTGCTAGTGGAACCACACTGGTTTCAAAGATCACAGGCAGGGTCCGTTAACACTGTTGTGTTAGGGACCCGGAGGCGGTCCCTTTCGGGTCTTCTGCAGGCTCTGCAATAAAACACTGTCAGTGTGGGGACACACAGAGACCCAAACACACACCCACACACACACACTTACTAACACACAGATAGAAACACATAAATGCATCATGCACACACTCACAAAAACACACACACATGAACACACGCATGCACAAACCCACAAAAACACATACACACAAATATGCACAAACACACACATGCAAACAGACGCATGCACAAACACATACACACACACGCACACATTCAAATTTGCAAACAAACACAAAAGCACACATGCACACACACATGCACAAACACACACATACACACACACATACACACAAGCACACACGCACACACACACACACACACACACACACACACACACACACACACACACACACACACACACACACACACATACACACACACAAGTACAAGATAAAATGGAAATTGTCGACAAACTTAGCATATCAAATGCACACAAATTAAAGCATTGAGTGAACGTTATTGTATCTGCTTCTAATTGATATCTATGTAAGCTGGTTGCCATGTTAATTTACAGAAGGAGATAACCAGAATCAGTGTGTAGGGGAGACAGAATGTTGGGCTTTCAAACCGACAACGTTGTTACACTCAAAAAATGTTGCTGCATCATACCTAAAAAGAGCTAATCATATTCTGTCCAACATTTCTTATTATTTTTAAACACCCCCAAAAAAAGAAATCATCAAAATCTGTCCAACATATCTATTTGGGGAAATGATCATTATCCGTCCAACATGTTTGTTTATATGTAAATACTTTCGACTATTTCCTTGTGACTTCACCGTCTGCTTACCATACCCACTGAAAAATAAAAAAACTCACACAAAAAGAACCTCTCTCCCAAACCTCTCACTTCTTCCGAGTTGCCATAGAAATAAGAAACACTATTTCAGCGATCGCGGAGATCAAACATGTCTGGCAGATTGTCAGGTGTAGGCAACACCCCGAGCACCACACCTCCTTCATGTCCTCTTTTTTCAGTATCAGAATCCTCACCTCGCTGTCAGCTGCTGGTTTCATCTGCACTTCCCCCTGTAGTTTCCCGCTGACATTAGTGTCTGGGGATGGGCTGACGTGCCAGACGGCAGCCAGCAGAACGGCTCCTCTCCAGCACCTGGCCCTCGCTTTGCTGCCTTTTCTCGTCCTTATCAAACACGTTCTGAGCACCTGATCTTCACACGCTCACTATATGCCCCCCCCGCCCCACCCTGCATACAGATGCCATTTTGGAACATAAATATATGACTATTTTTTGTGCATTGAGAGTGGAGTGATAGTAATGTCTCTTGAATGCCAGAGGGAATTTCATGTATTATACGAACGCAGGTCGGAATTGAACTTGGTTAAATTCCTGTCATTTTTATCCATTTGGGCCACAGAATTAGGAACCCCAGTAGATGCCTTTCATTGTAAAGCAGACGGAAGCAGTTAAGTGGTGGTAATGCGAAGACATAGTACACTGTAAGTCATTCTAGTTCGCCCTGTTTAAGTAAGAAAAGGGAAAAGGTTAAATTTACCATTGTCTGACCACTCTGCCATCCATCAGCAGCTCCTGTTGAGGTGCCCTTGAGCAACACAGTTAATCTCCAACTGTTCCAGTGGCACTGATGAATGGCCAACAGTGAGCTACCTTGCTTGTACTTGGCAGTACCCAGATGAGACCTGGTGAAAGTATATCAATGTCAAGAGGGGATTCTTACATGATGAATGCCGCGGTCCAACGTCACATATATAATTGGTTTGAATTATACCTACATTGTTTTGAGTGAAGCATTGTCTTATTCTTATGAGCTACACCATCGATGTGTGTGGGTTGGTAGTGCCACAGGTTTTCTCTAAAATAGTAATACTACTACCGTGGTGTTCAATTGGATTGAACGGAAATCATTCATAATATTATAAGAGGTTGGGCTGTTGATCGGTTTTCCTTTTTTGCTGTCCAACCTACCATAAGATATACGATACAGCAACTAATTGTAATGTATTTGCCTAATTAAATAAATCTCATATGCTGACAAATGCAATTGCTTAATTGATGCACTGTGCTTTCTGATGAACATGTAGACTCTACCTCTTCTGGTCGTTTTTCATGAATAACAATCAATTTATAATTCAACGCCGAATTCCAGCTCTCTTGTCAACAAAAATCCAATCAAGACACAGATTCGAATATAGAATAATTTATAACTCTGTTATAGGCTTCTTAGCTTCAAATTCTAACATTTAGCGACGATACCACGCCCAAATGCTTATTATGACGTTCAATCAATAGAGCACAAATTTCTATCATAAAAAGTGTCAGAGAACCCTATAAGTATTTACTTAGTGATGGGTCAGACACTCATATCCAAAGTGACTTACAGTTGATACAGATAGACGAGATAGGGGTTAGGCCTCAAGCTCTATGCCTAAACAATTGCTACCTCCTCCTTAATGACTTGTCCCTGTATCCACTTTGTAACCCCTTTATTTTTATTCATGATCTGTGTCTGTATTCACTGTCTAACCCTTACCTGCTCCTTAAAGACCTGTCTCCGTAGTCACTGTCTAACCCCTACATTTACCTTAATGACCTGTTTCTGTATTCACTGTCTCACTCATATCTGCTCCTTAATGACCTGGCTCTTTATCCACTGTCCAACCTTACTTGCTCCTTAATGAGCAGTCCCTGTCCTACCCGTGTCTGCTCCTTAATGACCTGTCTCTGGATCCACTTTCTAACCCCTAGCTGCTTCCTACAGAGATGTGAGCCAGGTTTAGGTGCACTGTATAAGACTACTTGCCCATGCCTTGATGAGTGAGAACGAGGAGTGTGTGCTGTGAATATAAAAAGGCTGAAGGGTGCAGTGTGTGCTTTCTCTCATCAGTCTCCCTGGTGTTAATAATCTCTGACCTTCGCAATGAAAGAAAAACCTAGATACTGAAAAGAGAAACAAAAAGGGAATCAAGAGCAGTTACGTGGAGCTCTTGGACTGGAATGCCAGTAAATCTCCCCATCATGGGCTATTCAGATGTTAACAGAGAAGGCCCTGATAACATGGTGTCACATTATCAGAGGAGTCGTCTGTCTCTTCTCAACCGACCTAGGGGTCTTTGTGCTGCACGCGCTGTCGCTTCCAAATGCGCAATCACCCTCTTCCTATTCATAATCAGGCCCATTCTGTCACTCAAAGGATTGCATGATATCTTTTATTTGTCTATCTTTCACCCGTTTTAGCGTCTATTGACGAACCCCGGGAGTTAAACACTGCCCTGGACGCCCTGGAAACCGGTTAAAGCCGGGACCTGTATGCACAATGTGCAGGCTTTATCTTTATCATGTTTTGACACAATCCCAAGTCCCATGGCATGATACAGATGTTAGATCATATCTGTTGCTAATATCTATGTTGGATCTATCCATCCATCCTCCGACTAATCTCTTGTATGAATGCTCCCATCAATCCTGGTGGTACTTCTCAGAAGACAGTCGCAGGCATCTTCCTTTGGGAGGCGGAGGCCCCTGTGTTAGAGGAGAGTGAGACAGAGAGAGGGGACAGGAGAGAGAGAGAGCGAGAGAGTGAGATAGAGGGTGGTCGCGATTCAGAAAGGGAGGACACGTAAGAGGAGACGAGTGAGTGAAACAGAGAGAGAATAAGATGTGTGAATAAGTCTAAGTCATTTCCATGCTGTCTATTCAACTTTAACAGCATTGTTGAAGTAACTACTGTTACTTCAACAATGTTAACCCTCCATTATTTTATCACATTTAAAGAATGGATATTATTCTGGAAACACACTCACTCACTCACTCACTCAATCAGTAACTCAATTGAGTGAGTGAGTGAGTAACTCAATTCTTAACTAATCAAGGCCTTTGGTCGAGAACCTGAAAACGTATTTAGCCTACATGGCCTGCAAGGAAACCACACAATAACAAACCTATCTTAAGGCTTCAGGAGCCCTTGAGGTGGGTGTAATTTACGGGAGGCTGAGGACTGACGTGAGAAAGACGGACCCCCGCTTTAGGAGAATGGGCTCGTGGATTCTCGTCAAAAATAAGTAGCCAAGCGTACCTCCAGCACACCGTAACCCTGACCCTCACCCACATTCAGCCACGCATGCGATCCTGGAGAAAACACACAACCTTAGAATGTGTCGCTTTTTTTTTATTCCTGTCCTTTGTTTCGATTGACCGACCTTTGTTTGCTTGCATGGAGCAGAAACGTTTTTGGATTGTGGTGGGGGACTCCCTGTCGAAGCGGGGCTGGATTTCTGTGGCAAGGTCCACATTCTACCTGTAAACATCCTGGAGCAAGGTGTTCTTCAGTCTAATGTATTAAAAAAATCGCTTTCAGTTTAGCTTCGGATGAAAGTGTGTGCTTTGTTTCAGTCCTTTTAATCATTGGCTCTTTCAATGAAAACTATCCACGATTATTATTATTGCACTGGAGTCTCAATGTATATGAACAACTGGTACAATCTAAATGAACACACACACACACACACACACACACACACACACACACACACACACACACACACACACACACACACACACACACACACACACACACACACACACACACACACACACACACACACACACAGATAACCTGAAAAAAAACATTTGGGTTGTGTTCTTCATTTGGGTTGTGTTCTTGTGTTCATTCTGTTTACCCCACTGGAAGAAGAGGAGCATGCATGAGTGCGTACATTAAAAAAATAGGAAACCTGAGGCGTCGAGGCTCAGGCGTGGGGGTCTTTAGCAGCAGAGGAATCGCAGCGACCTCATCACGGAGACACATTATAAAGATCATGTGAGTGGGCTGAGCAAATGTCACCGTGTCGCAGGGGAGTTCACCCACGATGAACCTGTTTCAACCAGACACCGCCGCTGCAGAGATCTATCAGCGTGTGTGTGTGTGTGAGGAGAGAGAAAGAAAGAGAGAGAGAGAGAGAGAGAGAGAGAGAGAGAGAGAGAGAGAGAGAGAGAGAGAGAGAGAGAGAGAGATGGGAATGTCAAAATCAAAGGATCTTTGAGACGATTTGGAGGAGGAAGATGATCCAAAAAACTCAATAGTGGCATCACAGAGAAGCGGATCTGAGATGCTATTGCGGATATGATACAACATATTTCCTCTGAAATCCTTCTGTCACAGGACAGTTTTGTCTTATCATTGTCCTAAAAACAAAAGACATGTCCCGAGACAGTTAAACCAACAGCAGGAATAACACATTGTGATCCTAACCACCCTTACTTATCAGCATCTGTTACTTTATTTTCCGTTTTGTATTAGTTGAATAGTGTGGAATAACACAATCCTTCTTTCATACACAATCACTCGCTGAAGCAGACATAGATACACGATACACATGCCCACACACAAACACACACACACACACACACACACACACACACACACACACACACACACACACACACACACACACACACACACACACACACACACACACACACACACACACACACACACACACACACACAAAAAACACACGCACACACATCAAATCAAGGTAGGCAGGTGAACACAAGAGAGGACCTACTTCTACTTCATAATACACCTCGGAGCTATGAAAATTACGTATATGTATGTGCAGCAACCTCTGAGGCCGGAGCAGCACCACTGTGACTTAGACAGGAGTGGCAGTTGTGGGGGTGAAAGGGGTGAGACGGGTGAGGAAAGAGTGGGCGTCAAATCAGACAGGGGGGAAAGGGGTTGTGGTGGACGGGGGTGGGCGCCTAAGCTGAGAATGGACTTCCAGCGTGGGAGGAAATGAGTAAGTGAGCCGTGCTATGCTTCGTCACTACTCCTTGCGTGGAGGTGAATGTAAATATTTCCCAGTGTTGCACTAGCCTGCGGGTCAGAGCTCTTGCTAACGCGCGCCGCCGCCGCAAAGGGAGTCTACATTATGCCGTCTGTCAGACCATAAGAACAATAACTTTGAAAAGCTTCGGTGATTATCAGGCAAACCCAACAAAAAGTAGTAATTTGGGGGTGTAGGCTGGGAGTGATTCAAAATGTTGAACTCTTTCAGAACCCCCCAACCCCAATTACGTAAAAGAATCCAAACCTACGACAAAATCAAATAAGAAAATTAAAGAAAAAACGACTTAAAGGACGTAATGCGTCTCCATGGAGAAGAGATAATGGCGTGTGTCAACAAGCCGGGTTGTCTGGGCCTGCTCGAGTGTTTACCATGTACTGCGGTGGTGTATATGTAATTAATGTGGGACAGGGTTTTGGCAACACAAGATGTTGGAGCTGCCAGAACTTGGGCTTTAGAGCTTTAGAGCAGAAGCACCACGATTAAAACCAAAACCTAAAAGTATTTATCATGGAGAAACAGCTGCAGAAGAAAGGTGACAACTCTGTTTGTATATTTCTTGTGGGTGTTGGTGGTTTAAGCCTTTGCAATTACACACTTTCACGCAGTGTTCTGAAGGGTTTCTCTCGTCATTAGCTAATGCTGATAGGGGTTTATGGTTGAGAGAAGGAGTTCAGGCTTTATGTACAGATCCTTATCCCTTGTCATACAACCCTGTAGCTTGACGCATTGCCGGGAACCTTCTGTTTTTAATAATTATTTCAGGGAGGAAGAAAGGTCACTTTACCAGTTATGTTGGTTTGATTTCGGAACACACACTTAATATTGTTATTATTATCATGCTGATTATTCTTATTTTAATTCTTCATAATAATGCTAATATTTCAAAAGATACATTGATATTGTATCATACACGCAATACATTTATAAAATACATGTAGAATCATTCTGAAATAAAATCTAACTGAAAGATTTACCAGATACAATTCAAATATTTTAAACAGCACAACACAGGACCCACAAACAGCACAAGATACTTTGCAGGGCAGCACACATGTGGTCGGGCTCAGCGTATAAACACCGGGCAACTCAAGGGGAAGGAGAGGTATGGAGCACAGCTTTGCTCCAGATGAGCCATTATCAAGTATTTATAGTGTCAGGCGGGCTTCATGGCCCAGACCACCGGTGACAAATCACTCACACACAATAACCCCCCTCCATCTCTTCTCTCTCTCTCTCTCACAGCATCACCTTAGCCGGTTGTACGCAGTCAGAATCAGCACTATTGGAGCCAACCCGGTGTGGGAGCAGACTCTGCGTGCGGAGGCTTGACCCATGACCTGTTTACACACAGGTCATACATGGCCAGCATTCTGCTTTCTTATGGATGTAAGCATGAATGTATTAAGGTATGCATGCGTTTCCACAAGATGACTGATAATCGTGTTCACACATAAACCCACGCACACATACCAGCGCACCTTCTCGTTCTTGGGTGTTAAACACTGGCCCAAGGTTTTTGTGTGTGTGTTTGTGCAGAGGTGTGTGTGTGTGTATTTGTGTGTATGTTTCTATCCGTACATGTAAGTGTGTGTGTGTGTGTGTGTGTGTGTGTGTGTGTGTGTGTGTGTGTGTGTGTGTGTGTGTGTGTGTGTGTGTGTGTGTGTGTGTGTGTGTGCATGTATTGTGTGCAAGCATGTATGTGCTCATCTATATGCTTGCCTAGATGTGTCTGCATGTGATCACGTGTGTGTGCGTGTGTCCATACGTGTGTGTGTGTGTGTGTGTGTGTGTGTGTGTGTGTGTGTGTGTGTGTGTATGTGTGTGTGTGTGTGTGTGTGTGTGTGTGTGTGTGTGTGTGTGTGTGTGTCTCTCTGGACGAGACACACCTGCTTCCACTCAAGCATAGCCAACCTCTTTGAAGTGAACATGTGGAGGTCCACGTCTCCTCTGCCCCGCAGCTCATCGGCCCTAATTTCCCACTGTATACACAGATTATCTGTGCCTGGGTAATGAAAACAAAGGGATCACCTAAATGGATGTGAACGCCCCTAATGGCCCCGGCCAATTGGTCCTGGAAACTGGGATGGGGGGGTTTGTTGGATCCAAGATGGCCACGGTTAAGATTAGGGACCCTGGTTATCCGTCAAAGGATTAAGGCAGTCCGCAGGAGTAGTTTGGAAACAAGCAAGGGGGACTTATGAAGAAAGAGGCAGACATACCTCTAACATGTATCAGCCGTCTCTTCAGCACGCTGGAATGTGTGTTGGGCTCTGCTCTCTGATACATGAATTGAGTGCTGAAAACCTTTTCCAACTTTTTCAGTAGTTTGGATATTTATTTCTCCCAATCAGTCAAGCTTTTCTCCCTGTCTTTTTTTTCTTCTTCTTCTGGCCAGACATAGTCTTCATTGTTTATCTTGACAAGAAATCACTCTACTGGTTTGAAAATGGTAGACGTTTCAAACTCTTGATATGTTTATTTGTCAAGTGGGTTTTCAGGTTGTATGATTCCATTTCCAATCCACTGATTCCGCATGTTGAGGTCGACACGTTTTACGTCCCTCTCCCCCCACCCCACCCACCTCCCACCCACCCACCCTCTTTACCGATGCTGGTATCTGTCTCTCAGCCAATGGCAACTTAGATACAATTCATTCTCTCTCTCTCTCTCTCTCCCCCTGCTAACAACCTCCGAAACGTCACTCTGGATGAAAGACAAGCGCAAAGCAGTCCCTGGCACATTTAATGAGCAAGAGAGAGAGAGACAGAGAGAGGGAGAGAGAGAGGAAGCATCTGTTAGAGCTGGCAGAAGCAGCACTGACAGGTATGGCCGGAGAATCCACACTAGTTGCAAAACAAGCTGTTTCCCCAAAGATGTGGTTGACAAATGACGGTGGCTGGTCCTCGTGGGGCCCCTGGACAAGAGGGGACAAATGGAACATCGGAGGCTGGGTAAAGCCAACCAAAGCTGTGCCCACTCAGAGCGACTTCTGTAGACATGGGTCCTTCCATGCAAAACCTATTCTTCTTTGTTAATGATAAATCCTGTGTGAGGGATTGTGTCCATTTGAGTGTGGAAAAGTGCTTTTGCGCGTTTGAGTGTGCTTGTGTACACACAAGCACGCTAAAGCACAGACACACACACACACACACACTCGTGTGTGTGTGTGTGTGTGTGTGTTTGATTGCTTGTGAGTAAGTGAGTGAGTGAGTGAGTGTGTGTGTGTGTGTGTGTGTGTGTGTGTGTGTGTGTGTGTGTGTGTGTGTGTGTGTGTGTGTGTGTGTGTGTGTGTGTGTGTGTGTGTGTGTGTGTGTGTGTGTGTGAGGGTAAGAGACAGAAAGATCAAGAGAGAGAGAGTGTGTGTGCGTGTGTGTGGGCAAAGTGGGTGTGTTTGATCATGAGGGAATATCTGTTGGAATATGAACGAGTGCATAAGTGCATGCGTGCACGATGCATGTGTGTGTGTGTGTGTGTGTGTGGGTATGAACGCGGCCGGTCGTGCCGTTCCTCAGCCTCAGTCAACACTGCCGTCATCGCCTTCAACATTTCCCCCACCTCGTGCACCACAGCCTCCAGAGCACGGAGGCTCACAGCTCCCCCCGACCCCGGCGCAGTGGGGCCCCCGTCTCCCCCTCGGGGGGAGGCCCCCGTTTGTCAGTCGCTCACGTTCCGATAGTGACAGAGGCAGGAAGTGGTGGGACGTGCAGCTGCAGCTACATCAGAAGCCCCTCATAGATGCATGATGGTGTGTGTGGGGGGGGGGGGGAGGAGGAACTGACTGATTTACATCTGGCCTGTGGGGAATCACAATGCTTTTTTCAATGGGCCTTTTTGAGCTCAATGCATGGGCTGTTCCCTGTGATGGAGTGCAGATGATGTCAGAGCCCTCCTCGCAGAGCAGAATCACCACAGACTCCAACAAATTGCCGTCTTTCGATTTTTATTGGTGTTTGACCTTCAGACCGCTGGGGGATTTTCTTTTTCTATATTATGAGAGTGAATAGATTATGAGCCAATGTGCTTCCAATAGAAGACGGATCCCCCCCCCCCCCCCCCCCCCCCCACCCCGCCCCACCGCGCCCTTCGTGCTATTGCTCCTTTTACGAACATTTTCAAGTGTTTTTTATTGGGGCGAGTGTCTAAAACGAGACGGACAGGGATCGCTTTCCCTCAGGACTTCTTTGCGGGCAGCCGGTGCGTTTTGAAGAATCCTGTACTCTATCAGCTGCAATGCATTTCAATATAAGTATGGCTGGCAGCCAGGGCTTAAAGCTATCAAACTCTGTAATAGTCTTGAACTGGAAATGTCTTACTGGCCCCTCATAAGATGTGATATACTGTGAATAAAATGGGCTACGGCACACTGCAAACCAGGAATTGTGATGTCTTTACTGGCGAGGGTTAACAAAATAGTCCCCTGACTCTAATGAGAAGCCTGTTAAAATCCCAAGGTTCGATTTCACCTGATGCCTTTCTACGGAGGTCTGTGTTAGGTTAAGAGGTGATTGATGTTTGGGAATCTGCTTGTCCCAAGGTCTCCACACATGGCGTTCTTCTGGTCTGTCTGCACGCCACGGCCGGACCAAATCCATATCCTGCTCAGAAAATACTTTACCAACCCTTCTGGAATACTCACATGTTGTTTTGTCATTTGAGTATCCTGGGTATTATGGGATTTTCGGTTGGTGGTGGCTTTTGGTATTGTATTAGAACCCAAGGGGCTCCATGGCAATCACAACGGCTTTGAATGGAAAGCCGAGTGGAGTGTTTTGCTTATTTTATTCAGGGAAAACAAACTGTCAGACATTTTAAGGTTAATGTCTTCTTAACACAGTGTCAGCAAACGTATGTCATATGATCCTGGAAACCAAACTAATATTTCACAATTGTGGTTTTTCAGAGAATTTCCTTCTTTTATAATGCTATGTGTTTGTGTGTATGTGTGTGTGTGTGTGTGTGTGTGTGTGTGTGTGTGTGTGTGTGTGTGTGTGTGTGTGTGTGTGTGTGTGTGTGTGTGTGTGTGTGTGTGTGTGTGTGTGTGTGTGTGTGTGTGTGTCTGTGAGCGTGTGTTTGTGTGTGTCATGCATGTGTGCACTCTTCAGATAATAGCACATTTTGAAATTCAACTGTATAAAACCACTTTGTGAAAACACAAAAAGAAACCAGCACTGAAGAAAACAAACAGATAATTCAAATTATCTGGATGTATTAGCGATTGATAAACAAAATAAATAGGAAGATATGAGCCTTTCAGAAAACAGGCCATCATCTTAAACCTAAAGCCATCACTTCTGTTCAAAATCACATGATTTTAAAAATAAAACCCATCCATCTATGGCTTCATTCACCGCGGGTCTTCTTTCCCTTCTAACTCAATTCAATCTTGAAGAACCATGGCAGACACATCTAAGTGCACATTTTGTCGTATTCAGGTCACAAAATTACGAATATGTCGAGCAACTCTGTCTTTTGGTACTAAGAAGTACCTTCTGGTAGCAGCCGTAGATAGCTTTTGTTATCTTCAATAATGTACCCAACCTTCAACTATGTTGAACAGAAGTGTTCACTGTGTGACTAGCGTGCGGAAAACACGAAAATAAACAAACAATCCAACCCGAGTAGAACTGAGGCGACTGAATCCATTGGATACCAGGCCAAACCTGAAGGCCTGTCTTTCAGTCTCTCTCTCGCCCGGGTTGACATTCAACAGACAAATCGATAGAGTTTAAGTGAGAGACTGTGTCGACCCGCAGCGAGCCGGCCGGGGATAAGCAGGGGTTGTGACCTTGGGAAACGCATGCTGTGAATACAGTGGTGCTAAGACACAAGGGTGCATGCAAGCACACACACACACACACACACGCACGCACGCACGCACGGACGCATGCACGCATGCACGCACGCACGCACGCACGCACGCACGCACGCACGCACGCACGCACGCACGCACGCACGCACGCACGCACGCACGCACGCACGCACGCACGCACACACACACACACACACACGCACATGCTGTGTAACACACACATGCACATACTGTGTAACACGCACACACACACACACACACACACACGCACACACATGCACATACAGTGTAACACACACAGACAAACACACACAGACACACACACCCACACACATTCACACAGAAAAACCCATCACAACTGCAAATGAAACGCAACTAAAATCATTGACGGCATGCATCAGTAAAGGATCCAATAACAGGGCTTCATAGGACCTCCACATGAACCTTATTAGATATTTCTCCCTCGTCGTATTATCGTATTATGTATTTGAATAGTAAGCCAGTGTCAGGTTACCCAGCGTTATTAGATGACCGTGCCGTATCATTTCTAGTAATATCGCAGGTATTAAACCAAAGGTAAGGGGATACGCAGTAGGTCAGGGCCGGTGGAAACCCAGTGAAGCGGACCGCTGCCCGTTTGAACACAGAAACCATTTTTCCTTTCTCTTTACCCCCCAGGGATCTCTCCCCCTGTGATGGATTATAACCCCGTCCAGCGGGCAGCGGCCCCCATCAAATACACATGGCCTCCGCCATT
>NC_082401.1:5968873-5973873 GCF_031168955.1 Gadus macrocephalus
CCTGTCGTTGGTGTTATTGAAGACAGTCAGGACTTGATGAGTAGGAAATTGTGTTTCCTGTGCGGGCTGGGTGCTAATCTGAAAGCAGCTGGTTCATTACTTCGGGACATGTAATCAGAACTGTACAACTGTAATTGTCTTCTGGTGCACCTTGTTAGAAAAAACATATTTTTGCATTATTCATAAGTACATAATGGAGATGGTAAACGCTGATTTGCTAAGACGCCCTTAAAAAATATCATATTTCTGTTCCAGAAAAATGCTAATAGGAATCTTGATGCAAATAAGGATACATCTGTCTCTATATCTTACTAAATTCTTACAAAATGTAACAAAAAAATGGTGTAGGTAAGATTTGAGAGTACGAAGAGAGAGAGCAGAAAGTCTCTCCACTGTTCATAATTGTTGAGAACAGTGGTCTAAAATCAAAATGGGCTCATACAGAGGCAGCCACAATCAACTTGAAACTGATTTTCTCACGGCGCATTTAACTCACGAATAGCTGGTGAATGGCTATGCCATTTCTTCCATATTGCACTAAAATAATAGCTCTTAAAATCTTACCTCCAGCACATACAGAACCTTGAAATATACTACAACTACTACTACAACAACTAGCCCACTGCGCATACTGCCATGACGCGCTACTACTACTGCTGAAGACCTACTAGTAATGCTAAAACTACTACTTCTAATAATAATCCATATTCATATTAATTTTGCTCACCAAACAAACCAGAATGCCAATTAAAAAATTACGCAAATATGCTACGATATCTATTGTGAAATTTAAAATTATATATACTGTTAAAGATATTCTTCTGATGAAGTACAACAAAAATAAGTATCTGGCAACATCAAGTCAAGAGCACACTCTCCTCTAACTCTGACAGGCAGGAAGCAGATACACTGGGATCTTCCTGTGTATCCTTTGTTGAGAGGTGGAAACCATCGAGGAGACATGACACACAGACTGATCCATCGCTACCTGGTGGCCCGGTGGGCCGGAATGGATCAGGGGTGCTGAAGGAAAGCGTTCAGGTGGATTGCCGGGTGGCTGTTGAGGGAGGGGGGCCTCAAGCTTCGCAGGAGCCCGATCCATTGATCATCCTCACTAGACTTTTTATTCTTATATAAAACAGGCTGGAGTCCTGGTTGTCAACATCCACCCGGAGTCCGACTGAAGAAGGGTGGGTTAATGGAAGAGAACGGGGAAGGAAAGGGGAGGAAAAGGGGGAGGTTAGGTGTGTATCTGTAGAGGGCGTCTGGGACGCAGTGATGGGTTTTCACAGTGGCCTTAAGTTCATAGGGTGACGATATGACCACGTTGCCATCTTTAGAACATTCAACATTTGTTTGAAGTGAAACTGAAAGGACTGTGCATGTAGTACATATTTTATCAAAAGTAGGAGTACTTAGGCTGCTATTTTAATACCAGGGGATCAAGGAAGATACAGGCAAAACAGAACAACCGAAAACAGACGTAATCTGACGTGCAACTGCACTTTGAAGCAGAAATGCCTGTGCAAGACACAGACCTGCCCTCGTTATCAAAATGTTATCCTTTCCTTTCTGCAAACGGTTGTCAAGGAAACGTCACTCCTCTGGACTGTTTTCTTTTCCCAAAAAAACACCAGTCTCTCTGGTGAGTTTGCAAACATCGCTCGCAACACTCTTCAGAAAACGCTTGGTTCCTCCCATGTTGTTTCAGGCGCCGTCCTTAGCCAATCAGAACGGTGGGGTTATCATCCTCCTAGCCTCTTCACAGGCCCCACAGTTAACAGCAAACAAGGTCATGGGACGGCTTTTTAAAAAGAATGCAGGACTTCTGTTCTCTGTCATCTAGGTCTCTCTCCCCTCTCTCTCTCCCCTCTCTCTCTCGCTCTCTCGCTCTCTTTCTCTCTTTCCCTCTATTTCATTATCTCTCTATATCCTCTCACTCTCTCTCTCTTTCTCTCTCTCTGGCCAGAGTCGTCACATATTTCACTCAGCATGTGGAGAGAATAACAGAAGCCCCACAGGTAGAAAATGGCTGCTTAAATGCTCTGTTTTTTATCTGTTCTGATCCTGTCTGGTTCAACTGGTAAAGCATTGCATTGATACGGCCAGGCTTAGGGGTTCTATTCCCAGTGGTGCCAGCCATTCTAAGAATAGAAACATGCACAGTATTTTAAGACGCTTTTGTTCAAAGCATCTACCAAATGACAAACACATGTATTTTTTACTGTGTGTCCTATTTTTGTAATGCCTAAATTCCATGCTACCCGTGTGTAGAAATAGCTTATGACAAAAGTCATCCACAAACAAACCGATGATGATGTCACACCGAGGTGCCTGCAGCCAGACAGCGGCTGCGGGAGAATTCCCACAGACTCCAAACAATTAGGAACTTTTATATCTGTTTATAGCAAACGCAGGGGAAGATCAAACTGTATCAGAGGAGACAAAAAAATCCAAACAATGTGTATAATTCATGCATTATTCTCCACCTCGTGTGCTGCTCGCACGCATGATCTTAACAGGCACATGAGTCAGTGGATGGGCTTGCACGTGTGTGTCCTTATGTATGATTGTATGTATCTCTTCCTCTAGAAAGTGTGATGACTTCATAAAAGAAGTCGAGTTCACGATCAATGTGATCAATTTGTGCCTTGAACAAAGTTTGTTTATGGCATAATGCATGGTGCACATATGAGGATAATCAATATGGAAAACGACATGAGGTTATTGACAACATAAACATACAGTACATACATATGTCATATGCATCTCGCAGACACACTGACAACACTAGGTTGTAACAATACATTCCACCACCGTCATATGTAGGTGGATAACAGCTATTCAGTGAAGGGAGAATGTTCAGCCTCACCCACGATAAGCTAATGGCTGTTTGTAATGTGATTGGGATCATCTCAAACAGTGATTGTAACATGTTGATAATGCAGTTTACAGCCATTTACAGTCAGTGGGGGGGGGGGCAATCCTGCTCTCAGCATATCCGGTGTTTAATTGAAGGGCATCTTCGATGAAAGTGGTGATTTGATTTCCTCACAGTTTAACGACCTCAGTTTATTACTTGATAGGGTAGGGTGAATGCCCCTGTCCCCGCTGAGCTTTCGCACAATTTGTCAGTTGTCTCAGCAGGCCTCCTCTCCGATTGGTCCGTAGGGGGTTTGTGACCTTTTACCTGAGGCTTGGTCAGAACTGCTGTGTGTTTCAGCAAAACAAACAGCATGAGGCGTGATGTATATTGACCGGAGTGGAACTCAATGAAAACAAAGCGTTATGACAAAAAAATATTTTCTGTCATTCTATAATTTTTTTATAAGTATTTCCGTTGAAAGCATTGAACGCAAATGACTAGCAAGACCTGCTTTTGCTTCATAGAATGAGAGAAAGATTAAAACAATGAGAGCTCCAGGGGGAAACAGGCAGGGAAAGTTTGGCAGAAATTTCCGTCCTACATGTGCGAAAACACAGTGTACGGGTCGCATGTTATTACAGCCTGTTTTATCACTACTGTAGTTCCCCATAATGTGGCACACACATACACACATATACACACCCCACACACGTCACAGTGCATTCCAAGCTTACAGGTCACTGTTTCTTCTGCACGCACGCACGCACACACAAACACACACACACACACACACACACACACACACACACACACACACACACACACACACAAAAACAAACAAATGCATATGAACAGCCATACACACAGACCCTCCCCCAACATACACACACACACACACACACAAGCACACACACACACACACACACACACACACACACACACACACACACACACACACACACACACAGAGGTATGAAAAACACGCACCTACATCCACAAACGCAAACACTGTCAAACACAGACACAATCGCCCTTATTTAATCACAAACACACACACACACACACACAAAACACACATTCACACATATAAATAGTATCCAGAGTCCAGGAACATGCATGGACGGCGGTGGCGTTTATCTTATCTGGAGTGTAAGCCAAGCCAGAGTCAGGCCTGGCAACCCCCAGCCCCCCCGCCCAAGTGATCCATCCAGCCATCCAGCGTCTCAGCATCCCTCATGCGGACCTCCACAAAGCATGGCGGGGTCTTACCTGCAGCTTACGCCCAGCCGGGGGCTACCAGCCGTCGCCAGTCCCTGTCTACATGTGGGGCTGATAACCTCGACCTCGGTGTGTCTGAAACACGAAAGGAGCCGGCCAATGAGAGATAGAGCGACCTCGAACGAGTAAAAAGAGGAGAAATGGGGCTGTTTTGCAATAGATTTTCTGCTAAGGAACACAGTGCACATACTTAATATTTCGCTTGTGTATGAAGTGTTTTTCATACGCAAGTGTGAAAAAAATATAGAGTGGCTCTCGCGATGTTTGTGTTGTCTTTTTCAAACACACACACACAAAAAGTCACACAGGGTATTTTCTGGACCTTGTGCGTGTGTGTTTATGTTGCTGTGATATCAGCACCCAGGAACACCTTCCCTATCCATTTGTACTCTGACTCTGGAGCGGGGGAGCGGGACTGTGTGTTCGCTGTCAGCTCTCAGGTGACGCGCCGTCGGAAGAAGCCCAGGATTAAGCTAATTATTTTCTTCCCAGTCCCCTGGAAGGTTTGTTATTGTTTTATTAGGCTGTTTTAAAACACTCTCTCTGTAATCCCCCCGTTATCAGAGCAATGCCTCGCGTGACAGGAATACTCCCCATTTCTGCACTTACCTTGGTGGTAGAACAAATCCACACACGCAGCAGGACTAATAGAATCACTGTGTGTTTTGTCTTGTGTTGTGCGTCAGTTTGTCCAGCCAGTGTCAAGAAGGAAACTGCAGGGACCCGAGAGCGAGAGTGGTAGCAGCGGTGTACCGAGTGGGCAGCCAGTGTTTGGATAAGAAGTTCCAGCATCGAGTCCGGTTTAAAATTAAGCCATTAGTTGGACCAGTTGCATATATGACAAGTTGATTATATC
>NC_082401.1:5978873-5993096 GCF_031168955.1 Gadus macrocephalus
ATTATGAACGTTCGCAAACACCAAAACGTACACACCCACACACACAACACACACACACACACACACACACACACACACACACACACACACACACACACACACACACACACACACACACACACACACACAAAAGCCTGACACACACATGTTCTTCTGTCTGGCTTCTGGAGAGTGTTGGCCTGACTTTGTTTGTCAGCCCCTCATTCTTTCAGTGCAATGTGTGTGTGTGTGTGTGTGTGTGTGTGTGTGTGTGTGTGTGTGTGTGTGTGTGTGTGTGTGTGTGTGTGTGTGTGTGTGTGTGTGTGTGTGTGTGTGTGTGTGTGTGTGTGTGTGTGTGTGTGTGTGCGTGTGTGTGTATGCGTCCTAACTGGCTTTATCTACACCAGAGGTAAAGGCTGGCCATTGTCACAAATGTGCCACTTTCTAACTTTAAGAAGTAGATTGCAAGTAAGCAAAACAAGCAAAGCACACCGTGTTTTTTAGCCTGCTCCGCAAAGGTTCAGACATACTTTGAAGAGGGAAATCCAAAAACAGAACAAAACATGGAAGAAGGTACGTCACTGTTTGCTGATGGGGCAGAAGATGTAGTTTATACCAAGCATTATAGGGGCGAAGGCAGATTTTGACTGTGATAAATGAAGGCAAAAAGCCTCATGGTTTGGTACTTTATGCTGGTTTTGAATGCCAGGCTGTTCTACGTATGATTATACCAGTTGGAATCATAGTCATTATCAAGTCCTTAGTATGCTATTATGGATCAATCTTTCCTATGAGGTAGTACTATCTATCTATAGGGGGGTAACTCGCTAAACATTCAGCTCTAAAAAAAATTGCTTCTGCAATAGCTACAATTGTGGAGGTCATTTTCAACAATGTACGCTTTTGTGAGTCAACAAATCTGTACCAAACCAAAAATTCACACACACACCAGTCCAGCCCTGACTGCTATCTGCTGTCCATGTGGCTAGATCCTCACTGGCTCACTCCAAAGCCGTAGCGCAAACAGAGACCAGTCACGAATCAGCGCTAGCGCATTAGGCGGTTTCATTGCGGAGATCCAGATGGCTGTTGGTTGGATATTCGCAGTCCACAGGCCCCTGCAAGGTCGGCCAGATTGTCAGAGTCACAGCTCGTGGCAGACTGTAGACCTATAGGCCGAGGTTATGATGCACATAAATGGGCTGTTATGACCATTGCCTGAAGTGGGGCGACATTGTGGGTCCATTTTAATCAGGTATAGTGTCGCAACTGCAAACAATTACATTTAACCAACGAGTTACTTGAAGTTGATATGCATTTACATTTAGAGTATTTAGCAGACGCTTTTATCAAAGTGAATTCCAAAAAGTACATTTGTCAGAAGAAAGAGAAACAACAATATATATCGCTGTAGGTACAGTAAGGTTGTTCATAGAACCAGTTCCAAGCACGTACAGGGCACATTTCAGGGCGAAACCTCATTAAATAAGAAACTCTTTGTAGATATTTCAGAACAAGATGGAAGCTAACAAATAAGTATGCTCCTGGGTTGGGGAGAGAGGAAGTTCAAAGAAAAACATGACCACTATTGTACTCCTTCCCACAGCACACTTTGAATGGATTTTTTTCAGGCAAGAATAACTTTCCGTCTCAAAATATACCTTGACATAGCACATCTTTCACTTGTATGCCTTCTTGTGAGCTGTAGAGAAAGGTGTACCCTAGTTCCTCTACCCTGAGGTCAGGATGAGGAAACGACACATTGGGACCATGTTACAACTCTTGCCTAGAGGTGCGCTCTCCAGAAAGCCTTTCTTACGAACCGCAGTGGGGCTGGCCCACTGTATGAACCCAATAACTATCAGCCCTTTACTCACGAAAACCTCACCAGAACCTCTGACAGTTTCACTACATGGAACAGGATAGCTCAATCTTATAAGCAGTGTTTTAAGGAACACAATAATATTAAATAACTAACTTTTCCCACTTCAATGGGAGGTAATGTTAGGACTCAGTTCTGCAGGGACATTAAAGTAAATAATTATATTTGGGATCGTCATCTTACAGGAAAGCCACACCTGAACGTTGCTCTATTGATTTTAAACACTGTGAGTGCTGGCTGATGCATGTATCCACGACACCTTCGCATCCAACTGCTGAGAAATGCTGCTTGTCAATGTTCCTTGGGACATAACCATCTTGTCATGAAAATGAATATGAATTGCGGTACCTGACCGTTGTTTGCCTGAATGGTTTAATATATAAATGGGGGTTTACACTTTTCGTTAACAAAAAAGCAAAGCAATGAAAATCAACAAAGCTAATTAAACCAGCACACAGACATTCAAACCAACCATACAAACATAATTGAGGGTAAAAAAAGATGTAAGAGATTAACTTCAATCAATCTCTTCATTTGTCTTGATAAAATGCTGTCATTTATTTCAAAAGCCAAATTAATCAAGAAAATCTGTATGCATATTGTCAAAAAATAACATGCATAGAAGGATATTTTATTACTATTTACTCTGTTATCAACAATAATGAGTGGTTACGCCTAGCAACAGAACAAACAAATGGAAACAATGGAATTCAACAATGTTCATCCAGAATTGAAATCGACCATTGATCCAGAGTTTACGAAAGCCACAACTATTTCCCTCCAAAATATAGCTGAGCAATAACTACAATACAAGCACAGTTTTCATGAAGGTTTATTACTGAATTTCCAAGAGATGCTTTACAGAGAGCTCTTATTGTTGAACCAAAGGGGTGTGTGGTTGGGCCAGGTTGTGAGGAAGGTAATGTGATGATTTCCCTGATGATGAAAGTGTTCAGTCTCATCATCGTTGAACTCGGAGCCGCTGTTAATCTTCAATTTATCAATCCACACTGTGGATGGCTTGGAAGCCCACTCCTCCAAGCCTATTCACTTATCTACCCTGATCTAGCACTGTGTGCAACCAAATGAGCCATTTCCTGTGATGCTTCCCCTGAACACCTGTCATGGGCAAGGCCAATGTTAAACGGTTTTAACGCCACCTCCAATCAAAAACTTTAGAATGAATGCAACTTTGAAGCAATAACAGAGCAGTAGTAAATAATGACTTCAAAATTGTAAAGCATTGTTAATACATTAATAATCAGTTGTACATTTAAAATAAGATAATTTGATAATGGTTGATAGTATAATTTGTGATGAGAAAAATCATAATTTACAAACTATTTCAAATGTTTTAATTCTTCTTTATGAATAAATGTTTCTTACAGTTTTTCTCGATTGCTTAAGCACAATTTTCAAAACAGGGCCTGTGTTTTCAAAACACTACACACAATTAGCACAACCACACACCCAATTAGCAAAACACTACAGATCCTTTGCAAAATTAAACACTCCTGTAAAAACTATACACTTCTTTTTAAAAACCACACTTTGTTACTATATGAAACACACACGTTTCACATTACTATACTCTGTTTGCACGAGTTACACTCTGCTGTGATAAACCTAAAACACTTTTAGCACTTCTACTTCCCTATGATTAGAGTAGGCTACTATCAACAAAGTACAAATATAATGTAAATTCACCAAACAATACACAAGACCAATGTTGCAGACTGAAGAAACTCATTTATTTCTCAACACGCCCAAAATGTTGACATAGAGATTCATAATACTGTAATCAAACGTCACTTTACGTATTGTAAGTTAAAAAACAACAACTAGACATTGTCTCTTCGCCTAGCTGGATCTGGCCAGAGAATTTCATCAACATCGCAGGCAATGTTGTCATTAGCAAGACACCTTGGAAAGAAACGTCTTGAATGACGAATGAATCCATCCTTGCATTGCTGCTACCTCCATCTGGTCACAGGCCTCCTCCATGGCTTGGATGAGGGGTACCTCAGCCTGGAGACGGAGATCATATACCTTCCACCGCCATGCCGAGAAAAACTCTTCTATAGGGTTGAGGAATGGAGAGTATGGTGGAAGATATAAGACGGTGAAATGTGGATGTTGCTGAAACCAGTTCTGAACCAGAGCAGAGCGATGGAAAGACACATTGTCCCAGACAACAATGTATTGCATATGATTTATTTGATTTGCTGCTGTTATGTTGCGCAATTGGTCCAAGAATGTAAGTATGAGTGCTGTGTTGTAAGCGCCCATATGGGCATGGCGGTGGAGGACCCCATTCTGTGTAATGGCTGCACAGAGTGTTATATTACCCCCACGTTGCCCTGGGACATTGACTATAGCCCTGTGGCCAATGATGTTTCTTCCCCTCCTTCGTGTTCTCGTCAGGTTGAACCCAGCCTCATCTACGTAAATGAACTCATGCTGGATCTCCTCTCCATCCATTCGTAAAACTCTCTGAAAAACAGTGTCCGGCAAAATTGTGTAGTTCAGTGTAGATCTAGTATACATATTACAGTACAGTAAAAAAACTGAGACAGTATGCAAGATCACACTGCTAAAGTGAATACATACCTCTGCATAATCATGCCGCAGTCGTTTTACCCTTTCGGAATTGCGCTCGAAAGGCACTCGATAAATTTGCTTCATTTGAATATGTTTCTTTTTTAGGATGCGTGCCAGTGTTGATGTTGAGACCTGATGGATATCATTGAAAATGGCGTGGTTATTGACAATGTTAGCTTGGAGCTGCTTGAGTGTTATAGCATTGTTGGCCAAAACCATGTTTACTATCTCCCTCTCTTGCTGTTCTGTGAACATAGGAGGCCTTCCCCCTTGTCGTCCCTGACCCTCAATCCTATGTAGAAAAAAAAAACAGTATACAATAGTACAGTAATTTCACAGGAAAAGGTAACAGAAGTGCCGATAGTGCATAGAATACAGTACTGTAAGCAGTGACTGAAACCGTGCAGATGTTTTTGATATGATGATATTTTTACAATACCTATTTTCCAGTCGAAATGTTCTCATCACACTTGCCACTGTATATCGGCTTAGATTTGGCTGTACTCGGAGTCCAGCCTCCCTCAGCGTCAGGCCGTGGTTGACAACGTGGTCAACCAGTGTTGCGCGGATCTCATTTGTCAGATTCGGTCCTCTTTGAGCACCTTCTTGTCTTCCTCTTCCTCTTCCTCTTCCTCTTCCTCTTCCTCCTCGTTCTCCTCGTTCCCCTCTTCCTCGTCCTCCTCGTTCTCCTCGTCCTCCTCGTTCCCCTCTTCCTCGTCCTCCTCGTTCTCCTCGTCCTCCTCCTCCTCCTCCTCCTCCTCCTCGTCGTCTTACTCTTTCTCTGACTCTTTCCATTGTGCTTGGAGAACGCTGAACTCACCTACTGCTTTTTATAGTGCTTACACACCTGATTGTTGTGTCTGCAATTAAGCAAACAAGTGTTTGCACACCTGATGACTGTGTTGAACCAATTGGTTGGACGGTGTGGTAATTTGACAGTCAGTGCTTTGGTATTGCAAGGACGTGACTTCATGATAGATTTTTGTGTGTAATGTATGTTAAGTGTGTTTATTGTTTTGCAAATCACTGTGTGTATTGTTTTGCAAAAAGTGTGAAGCTGACATTGTGCTTATAGTGGTGCAGATCTGGGCTCATGTTATGATCCTTGAGTGTAAGGTTTTGATAATAGTGTCATACTTTTGATTTTAGTGTTTAAGCAATCGAAAAAAACTGTAAAAAGTAAAATCAGTAGGATGTCAGTATCACTGATTCAAAGTTGCAGTTATTCTGCCAATACTACTCATGACCTAGGATTACTAGCAAAACACTTAAACTTACTCCAATCCAATACTGTTATTTTGCAGATACATGTCTTGAAGGAGCATGAAGGCCTCTTGCTCCAGGATGCCCTAGGTAGTCTTTGGACATTGGGGATACCTTTTGGCTGGGAGTCCTACACACTGGCCTACACTATAATATACAGAATAACTATTTTCTCTTTCCATGTACCTGCATGTTTAACCTCTGGCACACAGGAGTTTAATTGCTTATGAGATGTGAGACACATGTCCGCTGATGAAACATCAGACCCAGACAGACCTCAGGAAGAGGATCTCGGAAGTACGTTTGAGTTAGTTAAGATCTGCATGGGCGGTCTCCGTCTTACGTGAATTCACCTTGCTCCTCCACATCAGCCAGCCAGCCATCTGTCGCACTAGTAGAGGAGAGAGAGGCAGAGAGAGAGAGAGGCAGAGAGAGAGAGAGGGAGAGGGACAAAGCATGAAGGGGGGAATATGCAGATCCCTCCTATTCTGAAGCGAAGCCGGGCCGACCTGAGGCCAAACAAGGATGACGGCTACATTAGGAGGGAATGTTACAGCGGGTGTATGGTTACTGTAAAGGCAGAGCTCGACTGCCACTTTGCGTTTGCGACGAACGCTGAACTACCCACCCTACTTTGATTAAAGGTGTTTATGCTGGCTATCTGATCCAGTGTGACAATAGGCCGGGGCTCGGGTCTAACCTGGAGCCAAACACACACTAATGAGCACCAGGCCTCTACCACTCTACCCCTCCTTCTCCACCCCCTTAAAAGTGACATGGTGAATCAGCATCAGTGTACCTGACTGAAATAGCCTGCACTAGCGACCTTAATAAAAGCAACAACCACTTTCTTCTTCTTCTTCTTCTTCTTCTTCTTCTTCTTCTTCTTCTTCTTCTTCTTCTTCTTCTTCTTCTTCTTCTTCTTCTTCTTCTTCTTCTTCTTCTTCTTCTTCTTCTTCTTCTTCTTCTTCTTCTTCTGTTTCTTCTTTTTCTTCTTCCTTAGTTCTTTCTTCCTTCACAATCAGCCAACAGCAGCAACTATTTGTTGTAGTTGCAGATCTGAGAGTGGAGGATACCGGTGCCACGTGCATGCGGGAACTTTATTGTTTATCCAATAAAGCTTTTGGGGAGCGGTGATGCAATCAGGAAGCGATGTTTGGGAATTAGCGGGATCTTACGTTACATTGCCATTGATCCCGAGGCTTTTGTAAATGATGGTATAGTGATCCATGGTAATTTGTTATGAGTTATAACATCTTGGACGAACCCGATATTTGACATCTGCTTCTTCTCAGGGAATTCTGTTTTTGGGGGGAAGTGGGTTGGTGGTGGTGAGGGAGAGTTAAGGAACTGTGTATTGAGTGTGTGTGTGTGTGTGTGTGTGTGTGTGTGTGTGTGTGTGTGTGTGTGTGTGTGTGTGTGTGTGTGTGTGTGTGTGTGTGTGTGTGTGTGTGTGTGTGTGTGTGTGTGTGTGTGTGTGTGTGTGTGTGTGTGTGTGTGTGTATTGTGGGTGGGGGGGGGGGGTAGAGGGTCACAACTGTTTCCACATCCAGTGATATTTGAGCCGAAGCCTCGCTGGCATTACCAGAATGAACGTCCAGACGAATAAAGAGGCGAGGAGGAGGTAATGCAATAAGAGGGTAAGAAATTGACGGCTTCAGAGTTCACCTCCCATCATGTTGTCTGGCATGCGGCTAACGACCACGCAACGTGGAAATCATATTTAGATGGACAAAATCGACAAGGAAAGGTAGAGGGAGCGGAGAAAAATGAATTAAAAACACTAAAGTGTATGGCGCGTGTCAAAGTCTCTCTGCCCGGTAGGCATACACAGATTCAGTCCAACAGAACACGTGGGTGTTTCCATGTTAGTTCATGCCCTACAGCGGTAGACTAAACTCTGGTAACTTGATCTACAAAGTCAGAGCATGACACCAGACAAATGTTGCAAAGGTCTAATGCGTTTTTAATAATATATTTGCTTCATCAGCATCGCACCTTTTAATGCAATCCTGTTCTTCCTCTTTAAGTGGCTTTGAGGCAAAGAGGAGCATAGAGACAAATGGCTTCCATGAGGTCCAAGAATGGAGTGAAGGAGCAGACACATAGAGCTCAGCAGAATCTGATCTATCCTGGTCTGGTGGTTTTGGTCCAACTTTTCTCTCGAACTTAAACAAATTCAAGGGTAAGACAGAGTGGGAGCACTCTCCTCTGTAGACTCTGTGGAAGCAGACGTGTGGTCAAAGTGAGGAGGATTCTCCCCAAACAGCCCAAGCAGGCCAACGTGAGATCAACCAGATCCGGTTATAAGTGGCGTGAATTCAGCAGCCTGCTCCTTTGTAACCGGCCTCATCCTTCATTCCCCGGTTGGCACTAAGATGGTCACTTAAGGCAACTTGTTGACCCCTGTTGACCTCGACAAAGACAACAAGCCCCAGCTATAGAATAAAGTGGAAGCTGCTAAAGAGATTTAAATGGTGGTGGGGGGTAACACAGATTGAACCATCCACTCCAGGGTCAACCCTGCAATTAGATGGTTCCCCAAGTAACACCCCCTCCCCCATCTCCCTTCTACCACCCTATCGCTCTTCCAATTAAGTCCTCAATGTGGGGCAGATGGCTTGGTTGGTATTGGGGTGCTGTCCTGCCCCTGTGCCCACCTCTCACACCCCGACACAGCCATCCATCACCGGAGGAGCGCTAATTAGCTTGTTATTCTGCCATGCTAACTATGGCACGCTTGTGAAAAGGCCTCCTCATGTTTTGAATGACAGGGAAAGCATTGAGAGAGGGCAAGTGGGAGGAGAAGGGGGGGGGGGGGGCAATCAGTGTTGCGCAGGATGGCATTTGAATAGCCTTTTCAGCACAGTACAGCTGCAATTATATTCCCGCTTAGACTTCCTGCCAGCCATTTCTCTTTGTTTTCCCCTTCATCACACTGGTGCCATCCTGGCGATTGACAAGTTAAGCTTGGCTGAATGAAAGGCAACGTGAAAGGGGTCAAAAGAGTCATTTAAATTCATCCTCTTTGGATGTATTTGTCGTTGTCAGACTATAGAAACATTTGATTCAGTCCCGTGTAAAAACAATATTAACAATTGTCAAAGTACATTAGCATGTAGAAAAACATTGATTTACGTGGCACAAGTGAAGAAAATTAATTATTATCAGTAAACCCCCCAACCTCTACCCCAACCTAAACCACAGAAATTGCATTCTCCACTCCATTAACCCCTCTACCTCCCCCCCATACACACCCGACCTCAAACTACAAACCCAAATCAAAAAGACCCCGTAACCTCTACCTTCACCCTTTCACTTTTCCTCGACCCATTCTTCCTTTCACATCAGCATTCTTCAAAAATAAAAAATAATCCTGTCCACCATAGAGTCTATTTAAAAATGTCATTATCTATATCCCTCTCTCTCTCTCTCTCTCTCTCTCTCTCTCTCTCTCTCTCTCTCTCTCTCTCTCTCTCTCTCTCTCTCTCTCTCTCTCTCTCTCTCTCTCTCTCTCTTCTTCCTTCTTCTTCCTCTATTTCTCTCTTTCCCTTTTATGAACACCTGGAAATGTTGACATAATAGCTGTGTTTGTTTACATTTGCTGTACACCCACCCGGCTTGTTTCCCTTGTCAAAACAAGGTCAATACAACCAACCTGGTGAATCCATTTCTGTGAGGCTCTGTGCTTGCACGATACTGGTAAAAGCTGGAATTCCAATAATATAATACAGAAGAGGTAATAACTCTGAAAGCATCAATTCCTCATTCATCTCTCAAGTGCACTCAAGCACAAACACACAGGTTGGGTCAGGAAAACACTAAGAACAAATGGGGCAAATATGCTATGATATAGCCACGGTAGGGGCTGCCTTATAACCCTAATATCCCCCAAATACCGGACCATCACGAGCAGCCTGCACACAGACGTGGTGTCTCCCAGGTGTGAGCTGAGCACGCATGTTGGAACTGTGCGTGTTGGTGACACACGCACACACACACACACACACACACACACACACACACACACACACACACACACACACACACACACACACACAACTGTGCGTGTTGGCGTGCACGTCAGAGGCATGGTAAGGGGGTGAAAGGTATGCCTTTGTTTCCCAGGGAGCTTTGCAGGGCACACTGCTGACAGTGTAATAGCACCTCGTTTAAAAAAAAAAAAAACGGCCCCGTGTGTTTGTTTCTCGCTGAGCGGGCGGTAATTGCAACTAATTGCAACGGCGATGTGCGGTGGGTGGCGCGGACATCTCCGGTGCTCCAGTCCCCAAAGGGTGTCAGTCCCTGTTTCCGGTCTCGGCCAGACACAAGATGCCCGCTGTCCGACAAAAGCACCGCCGGGAGGAGGCTGCCGTCGTTGCTCTTACCTACCTAATATTTCCTAATGAAACAGACCGCTGGAGAGATGATTGATTTGGGAGTTACATGAATGTTGACGTCATTGTTTGGTACGTGTCATCGATTTAGGTCATTTACATCTGAGAGCTTTTTGTCAATGTCTGAGTCGTTTCTCAGTCTATTTTGGGGGAGGTGAATATTTGTTCAGACCAGCTTTTAAAGACTCCAGCCAAAAAGGCTGAACATGTTAGTGGATATTTGAGATCTATTTACATACTACATCTTTTTTACTAGCAATTAGAGAAGTCATTTAGATTTGCTTACAATTGCATGCTTTTACGAAGCTCCCATTTCTCTGCCACAGATGAAAGCATCAGGGAAGAGCTAAACCCTTGCTTGCATTTTTTATTTTCCTCCTTATCTGTGTGTGCAAAAGATTTGCAAGTCAGTCTGTTTGCTTTATTTCATAGGGTAACCAGAGGTTCATGAATTGAAATTATATCTAAACTATTTAACACTATTTTAGATGCTCTACCCTGACTTCAATGTTTTATTTGCTTTCCTCTCTGTTGATGTATATTTATATTCGAATCCTTTTTAAACCAAAAAGTTTAAAAAACAACCTGTTTACTTGCTTGATTCATGTTATACTTTAACTGCCATTGAAACCTAAATGTAAGTATGTTGCTCAGAGAGAGAGAGTTCAGTACTGGTGCCTCGTATCACTTATTTGCAAAGCAAGAAAATCAAAGGGGTCTATTTTTCTTCAGTCCCAGCCCTACAAAAAATTGCCTTTAATCAGAATTCTAACATGATAATATACTTAAAGCGCTAACTGCTCCACATCTTTAAAGATCAGTATTCATACCTTTTGAATCATTTAATTGGCTTGGCTTTACCCCCACATACCTCTCTTGAGTTTGAAGTGCCTTCTCGTCTATATTCACTTGCTAAATCATCACTTTAAAACCATTTTTCTTTTCAGTGTACTGCTTTGTTGTCAAAACGGATGATTTAAATCCAATTATAAGAATGGCCGAATCTCCTTTACCTGGATGTTGTGCCAAAGCACTATCTGCACTGTCAACAACCCACAAAATATCTGTTAGTTACACTTGTTGTAAAAGTGATGTATCAAAACAGTATATCAATTGGGGGCGCCTGTGTGGCTCACCGGGAAGAGGTCCTGATCGAAACGACCCATCTACATGTCCTTCCCTCTATTCCGTACACCTTCTTGTCCATCGCACTCTATCATAAAATCATACAAAAATAAAAGGCAAAATACAGTATATCAAGTGAAGACATCTATCCACTAGGATTTTACGAAGTTGGTTGTGTAACTATGTTTAAGAATGTGTTGGTTTGATCATGCATGACCAAATCTAAACAGGTTTGACTGTCAAGCATACGAAGCATTAGCCAGCAGCAGGATGTAATTAGCAATCTATTTCTACTGCTTTGGATCCAATAATTACAGAATAGGCTGATGGTTGGTGCCTTTGCTTCTAATGTTATATAAGATATCTAGGTGAGGAGCCACACCTCCTAAGGTCCTGTGTGTGTGTGTGTGTGTGTGTGTGTGTGTGTGTGTGTGTGTGTGTGTGTGTGTGTGTGTGTGTGTGTGTGTGTGTGTGTGTGTGTGTGTGTGTGTGTGTGTGTGTGTGTGTGTGTGTAGCATGCTGGTGTGTGTGCTTGCGTGTCTCTGAGTGCATGTGTGTGTGTGTATGATTGCCTGAGTGTGTGTGTATGTGTGTGTTGCTGAATATTCTGAGGAACACTAAATAAGCCCAGGGGATAGAAAAGAAGTGTACGGATTAGAGCTGTCAGTTAAACGCGTTATTAACGACGTTAACGCAAACCAATTTTAACGGCGTTAAAAAAATTATCGCGCGATTAACGCAATTATTTTATTACAAAAAAATATATATTATTATTATTATTTATTTTTTTTTTCTTTGGCTCAAAACAAAGAAGCAGTAGCCTGACTGCTATGTTCAAATGACATTTGTTCAAAGCAGTCGTTTAATTGCACTATAGGCTCTTTTTTTGTATCGTCCTGTTTTGATCAGTATATGCCAATGTTGTTATCAATAAAAAATCATTTGCACAAGGCAAGCCGATGCACTTCACCATGTTGATAAGAGAATTAAAATGAAAAGAATTATGGGACAAAAAAATCCAGGGATATTTAGCATAGAAAAATAATTTGCGATTAATCGCGATTAATCGCGAGTTAACTATGACATTAATGCGATTAATCACGATCAAATATTTTAATCGCTTGACAGCTCTAGTACGGATACATCCATTAAGATAATCTCAGTGTTCATCTCTAATCTTTAAATGTTGCTGTATAGGCTGTACATCATCTGCAATTCATACAAATCTAAAACACACACACACACACACACACACACACACACACACACACACACACACACACACACACACACACACACACAGACATATACAGACACAAGTGCGCACAGACCAACATACACACACCCGCACACATGCACACACACACACACACACACACGCACACACACGCACACACACACACACACACAAACATGTGAGAAGTACACATTGTATTTTTTGGTCTAGTAAAAACAATCGTGGGTATATCGTGGAAGTTTGTCATCAGAGTTAACGATGGCACTTTGTGCCTCTGAAGAAAATTGTTGTCGTGCGTCGCTGTGACAAGATCCCTCTTTGCTGTGGAACAGAACAAGGAAACTCTTGCCTTCGCTCTTCCCTGTCTCCGACAATATGCTGCCTGAACGGCCGCAGACTGGAGCTTAGATCATTTAGACGTGGAGGGCAAAAGAGGAAGAAGATAAGAAGCAGGCAGACAGATATAAGATCAATGGATACACCAATAGACAGACAGACGGACAGACGGATAGACAGATAGATAGATAGATAGATAGATAGATAGATAGATAGATAGATAGATAGATAGATAGATAGATAGATAGATAGATAGATAGATAGATAGATAGATAGATAGATAGATAGATAGATAGATAGATAGGTGGATGAATAACCAGACACCATTAGATATGATGAACTAGTGACATTTCAATGAAAATAAACATTTTAAAGTACAATACCTTATTCATACACATTTACCCTTATATATAGACAAATATATATATATATATATATATATATGGGACCTCATCCCTAACTCTCCACCTCAAGCTGGTGTGTAGTGAGCGTTCTGGCACCGATTGGCTGCCGTGCATCACCCAAGTGGGTGCTACATATCGGTGGTGGTTAGTGAGGTCCCCCCTTCACTTTAGGCGTCTTTGAGTGTTATTAATTATTATTATTCTTCATGTTTAACCTCTGTTTTCCTTTTATTCCTAGTCTGTTTTACATAGTTTTGAATGATGACTATATGCTCTGTAAGGTGACCTTGGGTGTCTTGAAAGGCGCCTCTAAATTAAATGTATTATTATTATTATTATTATTATATATATATATATTTATATTGAGGGCTGGCACACAAGTGACCAGCAATAATGATGACAAATTGACACCATCCAACCGGCCCATTGTCTCCCACCATTTGAAGCCTACTTATCAATACAGGAGAGACCATGCAATACGCTGCCGCCATGTTTTCCCCAGTGCCCGGGTCAATAGTCTCTCATCCAATTAACAGCCAATTACCCCGGTCGGCATTAATCACCTGGGAGCAAGGGCAGGGGAGTTTGTCAAAGGTCACAGTCGTATATAATGAAGATTAACACTGCATGCATTGACTGGTGCTGCACGTAGGGTTTGTATAGAGGGAGGGGATGTTTTCAGCTGTTGTGAAGAACACGCAATTCATAGGAGGGAGGGAGGGAGAGAGAGAGAGAGAGAGAGAGAGAGAGAGAGAGAGAGAGAGAGAGAGAGAGATAGAGAGAGAGAGAGAGAGAGAGAGAGAGAGAGAGAGAGAGAGAGAGAGAGAGAGAGAGAGAGAGAGAGAGAGAGAGAGAGAGAGAGAGAGAGAGAGAGACATTTCAGAGTGAAAATGGCAGCCGCA
The DNA here is from genome assembly GCF_031168955.1 of Gadus macrocephalus. Classification (NCBI taxonomy): domain Eukaryota; kingdom Metazoa; phylum Chordata; class Actinopteri; order Gadiformes; family Gadidae; genus Gadus; species Gadus macrocephalus. The sequence goes on from NC_082401.1 coordinate 5,993,000, forward strand.
AGGCCGGGATTTGTACAGAGTGAGAGTGAGAGAACATCGAGAACACATGGTAACGCTTTATATTAAGGTCCTCGCAATAAGCCTTTGTTAATATCTA
>NC_082401.1:5993196-6028196 GCF_031168955.1 Gadus macrocephalus
AAAAGAATCCTGAATATGTATACCAACAAATTGACTCAACATGGGATAAAAAAGCCCTAAAAAGTTCACACACACGCACACACACACTAGGGATGAGTCGGTCACGACCGATTCGTTCACAACGAACGAATCCCAAAGGTGAACGATAAGAACTGGTTCCCCAAAACAAGAGAACTGGTTCTTTGATTCTTTTTTTTTAACATAAAACAAAAATATGGTCACGTAAATAAAATATACAAACGAACAGAGCTTCGTCTCCCCGCGACCTTATATTGATTGAGTCTAACACCTATGAGATTCCCTGTCAAATGACGTAATCTGATGTAACGAACGAATCGTTATAGTGAACTGAACTGAAAGAACTGATTCCCGGAAAATAATCATTTTGCCCAGTCACTCACACACAGACACACACATTAAGTGACAATAAATTGTATGCAACAAATATTGTTGAATACTAGAGCTGTCAAGCGATTAAAATATTTAATCGTGATTAATCGCATTAATGTCATAGTTAACTCACGATTAATCGCACGATAATTTTTTTTAACGCCGTTAAAATTGGTTTGCGTTAACGCCGTTAATAACGCGTTTAACTGACAGCTCTTGAATACATATTTTTCTTTTTGCAGAGGAAATCAAGTCCTTTTATGATTGTCTCATAAAGACGGAAGATTGAATCCAAAAGCACAGCGAGCCTTTGCACAGGCGTGCAACTCACATATGTGCGGCACCACACACAAACTTTCATAAACAAAGAAGGGCATTCCAATTAAGTGATTGTATTTCATCTTATCTCCCCAACTGGATGAACACAGTCTTCCAGCCGTTAAAAGCACAGGTCCCTTGAGCTGTGATACCGCAACACACAATATTCATGTTAATTTTCCCCTGATAAACTGTACACAAAGAGGTAAACAAACTTATACCTCCCACCCAGCTTTTGAACATCATATCCATGATTCCAAAATAATGATCACAGACTTATTAAGCATCGATAATTGTTAGTTAGATAATTTTCAGTTGTTTTTTATGTCAAAATGTGCATGAAAAAGATGGTCTTCACTATAATCTTGAACCTGATTATTGAAAGGTATCATTATACCCTGATATCCATCCCAGAAGACATCAAAACGATGGACAAACGTGAAGTGTGACAGTTACACACAAAGTACTACCCGTATAAAGTGCAAACATACAAATACATTACACGTGCGTACACATATTATGCACACATACACATATATGATATAGACCTATAACACAAATCGACACACACAAACACACACACATACAGGAAATTACACACACACACACACACACACACACACACACACACACACACACACACACACACACACACACACACACATACACACACACACACACACACACACACACACACACACACACACTCACTCACACACACACACACACACACACACACACACACACACACACACACACACACACACACACACACACACACACACACACACACACAGTAACACAAATGAACACACAAATAAAAACAAAGAGGAAGTGGAACCATTTCACCAGATGGCATCAGTGGCATCACGTGACAAGGCGATGATTGAAAAAGAAGCAGAGGATTTTCATGTGTAGATAATTGGACTGGCGATACACAACCCTAAACTGCCATGCTATTTTTCTGTGTTTCATTGTGAATGAGTGGCTGGGTGATTCCCCCAACGAGGAACCCGACGGAGACGAACAGCCAACCCATTGAGGGCGGCTATTAGGGACCAGCCCCCTCCCACTTATATCTCATGATAAAGATGTGTAAGATAATAGCATATCTTGCTCCGCAACCAGATTCTCAACCAGAGTGAAACTGCAGAGGCCGCGATTGCTTGTGAAATAAACTACACTCTAGGGCACAGGCGCGATGGAGTGAATACGCATATATTTCCACTTAAAGCTGCAAATGTGGCGATATGAAACATTTATTAGATTTAAATCCCTCCTCCTCTTTGGTTTAAATAAGACAATAATGTCAACCATGCTGTGCAGCATATTAAAACTGGGGTGCCTTTAATAGAGGCAACGTTAGCTTAGAAACAAGACAAAAAGAAAAATAGTTTTTAATGTTTTTTTCTGTGTTTCCAGATTTCTTTGTGTTGTTATTAACTCTGAACTGTGTACATGTTGGATGTTGGTTGGTTTTTCCAGATAGCAAGGTAAAACATGAAAGTGAGTGTAATACATTAATTATTTTTGTAGTCCTAAACCGTGTCTGGATTTGAACTCCCCTTTGAGGATTGGAAAATAAGTTTTGTATGCATTATGTGGGTGTTGCTAGTCTGTGTTCAAAAAAAAATATATATATATGTATCTCAAATGAATGTTATCTAAATTTAGTCAAACCAACCATGTTTAGAAGCAGACTTTCATGCTGAGAGTAAAACAAAGAGAAAATATGAAAAATGTGGATATCAACAAAATACTGTAAGCAATCAACTTTGCCATCAGTGGCTAACCATTCAATGTTTTGTTTGACCTATTTTGTCATACAGACTTTTGAACCTTTTGTCCTGAGTGAAGACCATACTGATGTGATGTCCTTCACCCTATGAAGTTGCTTCTTAAGAAGTTCATGACTCAAGGTCCGCCTGACTTGGAGATGTGGTTTAGCTGATAGATATCTGGGGTTTTAGGGCCGGTTAGAAAATGAAATGGAGAGTATTGGGTCCAGGCATAAATAGTCTGGTGTTTTTATGTTTTTTTGAGTCTGGATGTATTGTATGTAAATGATTGGGTCAGGCTGATTGCCAAATTCCAACCGTCGGGTTTGCTTAAAAGTTGAGTCGACACAACTCAGTGACACGTTGTGTCAGGTCAGGACAAAAACACACACATTCTGTTTTCATTTCAAATTCTGCAGGCACAGAGCACCAGTGATATTACATGGTGAGAGTACACAGTTTAATACTTTTATTTGGATCGTAACAAGTGGGGAGGTACAAATGATCCAAACATTAATGGAAGCATTGCTGGACTAAGCAGGTTTGATCAAACAGAGAATGCCTTATGCTCAACAACTATTTTCATCATGGAAAGACTGGATAGACACACACACACACACACACACACACACACACACACACACACACACACACACACACACACACACACACACACACACTCACACAAACCCATCCATGTACGCAACCACACTCCACGAGTTGTCCGCAGAATAACAATGTCTGCTGACATTTACTGTTTAAAGGATCACACGGATTAGGAGCAGGTGTCCCCAGAGGTGGAACTCAAGCTCAGACCTTGTCTATATGTGAGACCCCTGTAGTTTTGGTGTCTGTGCATGTGCATGTGTCACTGTTCTCTGTCTATCTGAATGTGCATTTTTACTTTTTGTATTATTTTGTTTTGATTGCTAGTAAAAACAAAACAGAACGGAACAACCTCCTCCTTTATGCTACGGTTTTGGCTGTCACTCTCCATATTTTCAGGACCCCCGCTCGAGAACCCTGGTTGACGGGGGCCTAGGTTATTCACACTGTTGGGATACTTTCCCCCCAGGCGATCCAGACATGACATCACTGCCGAGCAAAAAACCTGCCACTCTACATGTTGGAGATCTCAAAGATGACACCATTCAACTGTCAGGTCCAGTTTGTGTTCTCCATGTTTACCTTGGTGATCGAATACACTCACCCCATATCGCTTTCGCCACAGAATGAACACTTATATTTCGTTCTCCTGTCGGTGTTTTATCACTCTGTTGAGGCTTGAAACTCCCTTATTGGGATGTCTGTTTGTCTTTAAATAAACCACACCTCGACAGTTTATGGTTGTTTTCAGTATATAAGACATTTCTAAATGAAGACCACATTATGCTCCACCTTTGGAAAACAAGGTTGAACAAACAGTAGATCTTGGAAAAACGCATTTCAACACGTTCACTGTGTCTTCTGTGTCATTACTGAGTGGAATAAAAATAATGTATTCTGGAAGCAATTTTAGTTCCTCCATTACAATACACAGACACACAGCAGCCCTGGCTACGTCGCTACAGCCAACGACACAAACTATCGAAAATGCCCTATTGATGAACAGTTTAGTGAGACTAAATAGTCCAGACAGACCACTGGTTATATATCTCAATCACATGGAAGGACAATTATGATGTTTCCTGACCAATAGATATTGTTATGGCTGCGGGCTATTACGGTGGGTAGAACAAAACGTACCTTGCACAATTTTGCCATTAATGATCAGTATCGACTGAGATTTGAGGGGAGGTTAGAATGATAATTGCCTTCTTTCGGTCAATAGCTACTCCTTTAGCACCCTGTTGTTGCTATCATTAGCATTAAATTGTGAGTCTTAAGTCAAAAATGCATAGTACAATACAAATATGACTCTTGCACGTATTAGATAAGTTGTCTATTAAATAGAAACATGAGGACACTATAAGATGCTAACATCTCAATGTAGAGTGAAATGCAATTTCACTATAATATGAGACGAGGTGAAGAAGATTGTACGGAAGGAAGAGGGTAAATATTACCTAGCATTAGAAAAATAAGTAATGAAGGATGACGTGTGTGAGTTAACTGGGTTTTGTTCTGCTAAAGATTTAAGTTCCTCTTAAAATTGTAGAGAAAAAAAAAAGATTCACATACAAACCTCAAACACAGATAATCGTACGCAGGAAGCAACATGTCTGAACTGAGAACCCAACATCCATGGTGTAAACACACTCCCCCGGGGATGGTGTGCTTTCATCATCGCTACAAAATGCCTCTGAAAAAGATTGACACCTGAGTTGGGAGTATAGTAGAATATTGACAAACTGGTTCACAGAGACAGGCAAACCCAAAAAAGATTCTAGATTTTTGTTCACTTGCACTTTAAATACTGAGCTATAGATTATCCATACATTTCATAACGACTTTAACTGAACTCAATTCACTGCGAGTGCCAAGCTATGTCGATTGTGATGTGATAACTAAGTCCCTAACTGCATTATTTCTTGTTTGAAATGTGTATGGCCTATTGTAATACTGAGCAAAGCAATGAAAGATTTCAATATTTTTACTGCTGAGCAAAAATGGCTGTAACGACAGCCTAACAAGCCGTAAAATGTCGCCTTAGAAAATGGACTGAGAGAAATATGTCTTTCACTCACTGCTAAGTGCATTGGAAATGCCTTTGCACAAGATAATACAAAAACCGACCCTATGTCTTGTTCACTCTCTCTTTCTCTCTGCCCCATTCTCCATTTCTTACCTCTGTCTCTCTGTCAATCTCGACCGTTGCTCTTTTTGTGAAGGCATTCACAGCGCAATAGTACACCATTATCACAGACTCCTCCTTCTCTTTGCCTGCCACCATTCAGTCCAAAAAAGCTCTATTGCACACTTTCAGAGAGAGAGCGAGACTGCTGTGGAATCAAGGAGATGCTTGGGAAATTGATTGGGGATTATGGCAGATAAGTGGTCTGAGGCAACTCTTCTGAGACTTGCCGGATGGAGAGAGAGGAGCAGTATGGATCTATACAGCAGAAGGAATCATTGACGACTCAGCCGGACGGCTGGCTGGATATTTTTTTCGAATATCTTTTCCCGGTGGTTCTAATGCAAAGAGTCCCACCTTTGGATGGATATGAGGCCAGAGCAGGGTCACCATAGTCAAGCCAGGACAGGTCAGACGGGGAAATAAAGGATGGACACAGCTTAATTGATATCACCTGCATATCCACTTCACATTATACGGCCCTTGTTTTACCTCCAGTGATGTGTTGTGGATTAGCCATTAAAAGGCCTTTCGGACCAGATGTGTGATGGTAACCCTGCCAGTCTACCCAGTCGACTGTGCAAACTGATATCACATGTATCCATCATACATACATGGGTGGACACTCCCACATAAGAAGTCACTATAGGTCAAGATTACAGAATGCTTGTAACAGTTAATCAATAACGGGTGGTCAAATAGTGGCTCTAAAAAGAAATGCTGGTCGTTGGAATGGGAAGAGGCAGGAATCTGGAACGATTACAAAATTTAGTCCATGAAGATTGATTGGAGGCAAGTGAATTAAGTTCTCGGCTGTTATTTTCTTCACCAGACTAAACAGCTCTCATCAGGGAATGACAAATCAAGCAGTGACACATACAATTTTTTTTTCGGTTTTTATTATTTATCTTATTTTATTTTTGAGGAAAACATCCAAAGTAGGGTAATAATTTGCATTCTTTCATATCTGTCGAGGAGCCTTTATTGCTAGTTCTTGTAACTGCAGGTAAGCAAGACAGCATCCGTTCGTTGAGTATGATATTGATCCAACCAATCACCAAACAGCAAAACTGTAACCAGGAAGGGAGAGGCTGAACTAATTTGTGTAATTGACTAATGTGATTGGTTAGGAATATGGAACATGGATACTTTTAGATCCTCATGGCATCTGGAAGCTCTTATTTTAATAGAGAACCGCATCTGCTTTACTCTACTTCATAACTGTATTCATCTCCACTGCAAAGTTCAAGTGAAAGAATAGCAACAATCATACAAAGATACAGTAAATGCAGATTGGTTATTTACCATATCTTATCAAAACATGTTTTTCTTTACAACAGTGATGGACTTGTGGTCAAGGTCAAAGTCAAAGGCTCTGGGTTTGAACCCGTCCGTCCAAAAACATCTTTGAGCAAGATGCCTAACCCTTACATGCTCCTTGATGATAACGTATTTTGGAGAAATGTATCGGCTGAAAAAGGAAAATAGTTGCAAAATGTTCGTCAGTCAGACATGCTGATTATTTTGTATGAGGAACATTTGTGTTCCTTGAATGTGTTTCTTCTTGATTTTCCCTCCCACCGCCGAGCTTGTTAACCCGCAGACCTTGTGACCACCACTCAGGTTTCCAAACACCAAGCAAAGCGTACTCACATGCTATTCTGAGTTGACTGAACAACACTTTATCCTCATTCTGCCTGCCTTGTAACGGAAATATACTACTTTTAATTAAAATCCAGTCCAACAACTTGCTTTTTTTTTTATCAAAGGCAGGTGCAGGAGACAAACAGAGCCCAAATTAACCCTTTTTCTGTTGTATTTTTGTTTTTTATATATTTTTCATAATTAGGATCAACTTAGGTAGTAAGCCTCCAAAAGTTGACTGGAGGACTGTTTTGACAGGCCGTGTAAATGGATCTAGAAGAGGATCTAGTAATCTAGTTTTGGATGAGAAATGTGAACGAGAGGCCCTGTGTTAGAGGTAACAAGCGTGAGATTGAGTGAGCCGTTGACTGTGAGGTTTTGTTCATAGAGCCATCCAGCCATACATGGCTGGACACTCCCATTTGTGATAGATCAAGATTCCAGATTGCTTCTAATGGTTAATCAATACCGGATGGTAAAATAGATGTAAAAATCTAGTGGTAAGAAAATGTGTAATCTAGTTTGGGAGGAGAAATATGAAAACATGCTAGAACAGGAGGCCCCATGTGAAATCTAACGAGCGTGACATTGAGCAAGCGATTGGCCGTGAGGTTTCCTTAGTGTGACTTTAAACCCGCCTTTCTGGGCGGGGAAGCTTCCAGAAGGATGGGAAGGGAAGTGAGTGGTGAGGGGTTGCTTGTTGACGGATGAGGAACTATGTGTGTTTGTGTGTGTGTGTGGAGGGGGAGGAGGTGTCACTCACTTTCAGCTTGACCGAGAGAGAGCGAGAGAGAGACTGTGCCAATATACACTGACCCCTCCTCCCCCGCAAACAAACTGAGAACATTAAGAGTCATTAAAGACATCACGTCAACAGAGCAAAGATGACTTTCCATCACTTCCTGTTACTGGGGCCTATTAAGAAGAGAGACAACGCATGGCCAAATAAACCCTCCCGAACACTTGAACTGTTTTAAAACTTTATCCCAAGTTAGTCGTTAGGATTTATCTGTGATGTTTTGATCATGGAAAAATGTGAGTCAAAGAAGTTAAAACTGGTATGCTATGTAAACATTGCAACATGGGATCTGGCTTTTGTTAAGTTTCTGCTCGACCTTAAAGGGACACTGTGTAAAAATGACTCCCATCTAGTGGTACAATTGTATATTGCATTCAAACTAATAGTGCTCACTTGTCCAAAAACTACGGTGGGCAGTATGTGCCAAGAAGCTGTGACATGACACCTACTACCTCATCGAGTCATTCGAGTGATGATGAGGTTCGTTATTTTTAATAAACTTCAAACGGCATTGAATCATTAGTGTAAGATAGTGAATTATTTCAGTCATCATTCACGATAGTCATTATTTTAACAATGTTACGAAAACGTAACCCATTGTTCCGAAGGGCCGTTTGTCCGATAAGTCAAACAAGAGGCGCATTAGGCCGACGGTTTAATATGCCGATTAGGCCTACATATAAAGAGTTGTGTATCTCTTTCTCTCTCTGAGAGCAAAGTGACAAAAGAGAGAGAGGGAGGTATAATACTCTTTATATGTAGGCCTCTTCGGCATATTGAACCGTCGGCCTAATGCGCCTCCTTTTTGAAAAGTCGGACAAACGGCCCGTCGGAAGTAACTTTTAATGTTGCATTGTCGAGGCAATCAGTAGAGAAATAGAAAAATTCAATCTAAATCAGCAATAGCAGGCCTATAACTTTTTTTTAGTAGGCTAGAGTTTATATTACTCTACTACAACGCATGAACTATGTGCTTATTAGTAATGAAACATTCTTTATCCGTTTACTTTTCGATGTCCGTCCATTGTCAGAGATCATCATCAGGCGATTCAACGCCGGTAGGGAGAGGAAGAGGAAGAGGGAGAGGGAGAGGGAGAGGGAGAGGGAGAGGGAGAGGACAGAGAGGCAGTGGATCGGTGGGAGCTAGGCGAGGAGGACGACGAGGAAGAGGAGAACGAGAGTCAAGAGAAGATCTTGATAGGATTGAAGGTTTCCAAAGGCAGAGAAGAGAAGCGACAGAGGTTTGTACAATTTATATGGCTAGCAGCAAATGAACAGGCTATGAATTTCCAATCCTATGCACATAACGACACCATAGTCACAACGTGAGGTAATTGAGTGTTTTTTAAAACAAAGGCTTTTAGAAAATGTTAGAGAGCATTTGTTTATTTTGCACACTAATGAAGTTGTCTTTTGTCAACATTGATAAATATGAGATCCTTTACACTGCATTGCCTCCTGTGCACTATATTGCAAAACATGTTTTCCAACGTGTTGGCTTTATGTCTACCTGTATACCTAATGGCCCAACCCCATCTTATTTCCTTTCATTTCTTCAGAGATTACTGCAGGAGATGAGCCTTGAGGATCACAGACGCCTCGCAGCAGGAATGTTGGAGAGGCAGCCGGGTCTGATTTTTTATCTTCTGCTGTTGCATCAGCAAAGACATGGTGCTCCTACATCTGCGGAGGTACCGGGGGTACCGTGGTGTACCTGTGGTAAGTGCAGAGACATGCCGACGGACAGGGAGAGGAAATGCTGTGGCCAAGACCCTGTCCACTGTGTGAGCCTCCTGCCCCATTTCACACAGTACTGCCTGGATGAGGGTTACCTGCGGATCCATAGGCAGTACCGGGAGAACCTCACTGCCTTGGGAAATGTAAGGGAGCCCGGCGATGACAACAGGGAATACAGGCATGCAGCTTACAGACATTATATTTTCTGGCAGCATGGCGCATTAGGACAGGGGAACCGGAGAGTGATTCCCAGCTGCTGTGTTTGGAGAATTGAGGACAAATTCCCTGACCCTCAGGGACAATACACAGGCTACATTCCAGGGATCTGAGAGATTGGCCTGAGTAGTGTTGTAAATATTTGGAGTAAATAGTAAAGTTATATTCATACCTATTTAGTATTCTTTTGAGTTCTGTTTTTTGTTACGAAGAATAAAATATTTGTTATTTGAGTCTGTGCTGTATTTGTTCTACACTAGGGATCGAGAAAAATGTCAAAATAAGGTTCAATAGCAATTTCATGAAAAATACGATGAAATTTATGTTTTTTTTAAAAACAAAAGTGATTTGGCGCTTGCTGGCATACATCAGAATGTGATTCTGAAATGACTCAAGGTGTGCTGTTGATCTGGATGAATAAAAAAAAAATAGAGAAAGAAACACACACCCACACATTTCTAACAGCTCTGAAATTTCTATTTAATTGTCATGTCCCCACACTTTACCTGAAGCGCAGATACTTGTGGACATCCTTCTGCCAGCGCTTGTTGAGGACAATGTTCACTAGTGCTTTGTGGCTCTGGGAATCCCTCTCAATCCACTGCTTTTCGTGAGTGTATTCGAGGTGATCATGTTGGCAGCTTCCAGCTTCCAGTCTCCCAGGTGTGATGGTTGCACACATGATGGAGAACCCCAATCCAAAGTGCCTAAGGAAAGTAAACCAAATAAACACAAAAACAAAATCATCATGTCAAGGGTATTTGAATCATGGAACTTATTGAATTAAAAATATCATCTTGCTTACAAGAAACTGCTGAAATGTATCTGCTGTCTTGCAGCACCACCAGAAATGGTTGACTACATCCCTCAACCATTGAAGGAGAATAGACTGGCCTTTCAACTTTCCTGCCTTGAGGGGATAAACAAAACAAACAATGCAAATTATTCCGTGCATGTATTTTTGCTTGGAGATCAAGCAAAATACAATGATTCAACTGACATGCAGGCCGGTACAGGGTAGTGTTATGTATAAAATTGGATGTATTAGAACTTACAATAGCAATTTTTTTGGACAGGTTTTTGGCACCATGCCAAATGTCCAGGCTGTGGTGAATCCTGAGCTCATTGTATCTGCCTTTGTCTGGGTCTGTGAAGTAAGGAATCATTTTATTTCCAGGTGTCTCAATCAGCATTTCAATATTTGTGCACTAACATTTTATCTGTTGACCACTTACTCAAAAGGGCTCCAATCTGGACATGGGCATCTGTGCAGAATTCCACTACCTTTATCTCATGGGTTAGTTTTTCCACAGTCTGGATAAAACCTCCCTTTTCCATGATATTGGAGTTCCAGTTTGTCTGCCGCTTGTCTATAGTGGCTACATAGACAATTTCCTTCGAATCAAGCTCCATGGTTGTGTAGCTGCAGTATTGTGCCGAATGCCCTGGTGAGTCATTTCTGCCATCACCTTGAAAAATAAGTTAATTTCAAAATACAACACATGTATGACAGATGCTTGCAAAATCGGTATCATTGTGTAACACTATACAAATGTATGTAGAACAAGGTAAAATATAAAAATACACACCCAAGAGCACAACATCTTTCCCTTGAAGTCGGCTGATGGCCTCAGACCTCTTCTCTTCCCAGTATTCTTTGATGGTGTCAACACAGTACGTGTCCTGGATTGTGTAGTGGGTGGTCAGGTTAACCATTCGGATGTTCATAAACTTGAGGAGGAGAGCAACTTTAGCGTAGTTGTTTCCAGACAGCAAGATGTTTGAGGAAAGTAGAAAGTCCCCGGCCTGCATGCCAAACTTCAACACAGGCTGGGAGTTCCACCGCCATAGGCAATGTCCATTAGGGCAGATCTAGTGGTCAGAGTAGCCTTATAAATTCACAATGCATATACAGTGCTGTCTGTTACCATTCGTTGTGATTTGAAGTTACTGTCAAGGCTTACCCATTCGACGCTCATTGCAGTGCCCCTGGTGGCGATGACTGTTGGAAAGGGAGCAACACTCTCACACACCGAACCGTTCCTCAAGACACCAGTGCATGTATCCACTGGCAGAGTTAAAAATGTGACAAGCTGCCTCAAGCTGTTCTCATACATGACTGCTGCTCTGACGCCAACGATATCAGCGTCACTAAGGACCTTCTGAGGGCCTGGAAAGATTGGCTGCTTGAGAGTCAAGGGCTCATCAGAAAGGACTTCAGGGGCAGGCAGGTCGTGCACAGTCTCATCGATCCCGATGGTTGGTAGATTATCTATCGCCTGCGCTCCCTTCAGTGCACCACCCATTCTGGAAAGGCAGAACATCAGGAATCATACACAGTTAAACCAAATAATTTCCATAACTTTTCAGCATATAGCCATGACCCAAACCTCTGTGTCAACAAGAAGAATAGAAACATTTAAAAATAGTACTGAACATTGTTTATATGTAAAAACTCAGCACAAAAACCAAGTAAAGAGTAGTAATAGATTTTGACTCACCTCAAAGAAATTGGTGGAAGATATTCCTCATCAGAGCTGTCGTCCGGGTCCCTGTGAAATGTGGGCCCCTCTTCTGCCCAATCAATCCTACAACATACCCAGTACATAGAAATGTCATGAATGACGCCTACACAACTCAATTGAAACCAATGACAGAATAGAAGCCCACTAACACACTGTTCATGTGATCATTGAAGGCATTTTCATTCAGTTCCTCTTCTCCAATGCTCATGTCATGCAGGCTAGGAGGAGAATAAATAATCAATAAAAACATATATGAAAATATGTAACACACAAAATAGATAATAAACAATATGAGAGTTTATGGGTTACCTGTTGTCAAGAGTTTAAATTTCCGGTGCCTCTGCAATTGCGCATAGATGTTCATCTCTGAAAACAATAATCATAACACACTATGAGGTACAGGTAGATGAAAGTTTTATAAGAAACTCGTAGTCAAACAAACAATGAAAAAATTATTTTCCATGTGATGACTTGCCTATCTGTCCCACTGGAAATACTGGACAATATCGCAGCAGTTGGCACTTCATTCCGGTTTGGCTTCATGGGGGTTGATTCGTTCCGAATCCCAAGAGTTCTCTCATAACTGGACAAATTAGATGGACAAATCAGATCAGGTTTATTGAACAAGCATTCTTACAGACAAGGAACTTGACTCCAGCAGTTGTGGACTTTCCAACATGACAAATAACTATACAGATGATAAATAACAGTAGGTCATTTAATGTCAGATTACATAAAATGTCAGATAACATAAAATTTGACATAGCCTTTGGTAGTCTTGGAGTTACCGATAATCAAAACAATAATTCCCATAATGCGTGCGGCTGAGCACGCATCCTAATCAACGCATTGTAATCCGTTGATTTCAACAATGTAACAGTATTCTAAATACCAACAATTTACATTGTAACTAACGGAATACAGTTAGTTATAATTTGTATTCTGAATATTGTTTATTGTTTATTATGAATCCGTGTATGGTTCGTTCTTTGAATATTCCGATTTAAAACAAAATCAGAAAAACCAAATAACAGAGTCGTTTTTTGGTTTTTCTGATTTGGTTTTGAAATGGAAAAAGGGCAAAAGGAATAAACAAATAAACGGCATTTCATTTGTGTTTGTGTTTTGTTTGTTGTTTTTTTAAACCCGAAACAGAAAAACAAAAATAGATACATTTGTAGGCTACACCAGAAGGCAGAAGGCAGCGAGCGAAGAAAAAAGAGCCTACCACCTAAACCAGCAATAGACTGTCCAATTATATTTAGCCTTAGTTATGGCCGCACTTCACCATATGGGGATTTTATTCGTGAACTATTTGACAATGGAAAGACACACGACGAGATCAGTACCGCTCTAAAGCAATCTGGTGCACCGAAGTGCTCCGTTATGACGGTGAGGAGGTTCTGTGTGGAGCACAACCTTCGAAGAAGAAATCTAGTTTCTTTCTTCTTCTATGTAGCCTATTGTACAATATGTAGGCTACTTGTCATTTAGATGTATTTTAATGTTTTATGACCAGCTAGGTTTCTTAGTAAACAGCCACCTGGAATATCATGGCGATCTTCTCCACGGTCATATCGTCCACTCGCAGACTAAGTCGCCGGCTCCCACGGAAAACAATAAAGCTGGCCATTGTAGAATGCGAGACTCAATGGAAAGTTTGAAACGTCTTTATATGTATTTTTTTCCCGGCATTCATTGTGGTTTTATCTAAATATCCAACCCAGTCGCCAAGAAAAAACGTCGACGGTGTACGTTTCCATGAACACTGGAGACGTACTATTACAACGTAAAAACAGCGTGTTATACCTACAGTATCCACGCGTGCCGCTGTGGAGGCGGGTTTCGGGGTTTGGGTTTCACGGCTTTCGCGGCAAATTGTGGACACGATTGTTTAGGGGGGGGGGGAGGTAGACTGTTGTTGACCGGGGAGGGGGGGGGGGGGGGGAGAGACACGTTTGTTGAGGGGGGGGGAGACACGTTTGTAGGGGGGGGGGGGGGGGCACGCTCGACAACGAAAGTTGTTTTTTATTTAAAGCTCGACAACGAGAGTTGGTTTTTATTGAACGAGACTTCAACACGGAACAGCTGCACGAAACGATGGTCACGTCACTCTCGGTGACGGTGTCGACAACAATGAACACACGAACAATGTTAATAGAACAACACACAACCACATAACATCCCGAACCCATCAACCCCACTTAATCCTAACAACAAAACAAGTTAACAAAAGCCCCATTTGTCAACTGACAACCCCAATTCCCAGAATCCCCCGCGGCTCCGGAACACGGCGTAGCTTATATTAATCTTTATTATCCGAATGGGAAATGCAATATTTTAGGACAGATACACCATTAAACGCGTTTCTAATGACATTTCTAGCGAGAAATGTACATTTTCCTTACATAATCTTCAGTCAGTGAATGTGTATGATCTTTATTAATCTTTATTATCTGAATGGGAAATGCAATATTTTAGGACCGATTCACCGTTAAACGTGTTTCTAATAACATTTCTAGCGAGAAATATACTTTTTACTTGCATAATCTTCAGTCAGTGATTGTGTCTGATCTTTAGTTTTATAGTTATTAGGATTTGATCGGATCGCTCGCATGTTTCAACGTCAGGTTGTCAGGCTGCTTTCGCTAAACTAGCAGCTCACGTGCTTCCTTCCTGCGTTTGTGTTATTAAACTGTTACTTTATGTAACTTTTAATGATATCATCTTGTTAGAAACACGTATATCTGAGAGGCAACCCAGTCGCCAAAAGCATTCGTTGACAGTGTACGTTTCGTGAACACTGGATTACGTCGCATTTCAACATAAAATAGCGTGTTATACACGCACACACGCACGCACACACACACACACACACACACGCACACACATGCACGCGCACGCACAGACACACACAGACACACACACACACACACACACACACACACACACACACACACACACACACACACACACACACACACCAACCCTGTCTCGTCAAAATTACGTTCCCAGAGAACTATTCGGCATTCTCAATTACGTTTGTCATAAAACGTATTTTGTCCGCGATTACGTTTTATTGAACGTATTGCAAATACGTTCGTCCTCAGCCTATTTTTTGCCATTTATTAACCTCTAGGATTATGTTTGGTTGAAACGTATCCCAGATAGGTTAAATGTCAACGTATAGCACATTATTGTCATTAAGGCATATCTCCCTTTCAGGGAACGTTTCATTTAACGTATTTTGTCTGAAAAACGTATCTTGGCTGTGGATACGTGTTATTGAACATATCGCAAATACGTTCGTTGTCAATCTATTTTTTGCCATTCATTTACCTCTAGGATTATGTTTGGTTGAAACGCATTCCAAATATGTTAAATGTCAACGTATAGCACATTATTGTCATTAAGGCATATTTCCCTTTCGGGAAACGTTTAATTTAACGTTATTTTGTCCCTGATTACGTCTTATTGAACATATTGCAAATAGGTTCGTTCTCAACATTTTTGTTGTTATTTATTTAAACTACCTCTTGGATTACAGGCTACATTTAATTGAAACGTATCCTTAATAGGCTACGTTAAATTTCGATAACACATTATTGTCAGCATATAGGCATAGGTCTACCTCTCGGGGAAGCGTACGTTTGATTGTAATGTTAATAGTCCAACGTTATATCAACATGTCACAAGAGGAGAAATTAGCTGCTGACGGGGTAACTGTAGGAGCGGGGGTTGCTTTGTTGATTTCTTTATCTAGGGCTATAGCTGTGGTCAAAGCGGGAAGTGTACGTTGTCTGGGCGGCTGCCTGAACTGAGCTGCAGGAAATTATGTTCACACGTTTCTTCATTCATTCATGAAGGCTATACCGGTGAACGGTGACGTCAGACTCACGCCCACCTACAAACCAATCAATGTCCAGTATCAGCCTGTCCTCTCGGAAAATACGACCACGTTGGTTTGTTCCGCCACAGATTACGACCCATTGGAATTTATCCAAAACGAGCGAACGAGGCCCTCTACATGTGCGGGCAACCCTTTCTCATCAAAATTACGTTCCCAGAGAACTATTCGGCATTCTCAATTACGTTTGTCTAAAAAACGTATTTTGTCCGTGATTACGTTTTATTGAACATATTGTAATGACCTCGCAGGTGACATAACGATGTCGAGTCATTAGTAATTGAAGGAACTTTTAATGGACCAAAACCAGGTCACTGAAACCCGTAACCAACGGCAGAAATCCCACCCAAAACAAACCCCGGTTACCCCGGCAACCCCCAACACGGTCTCACTCACGTGCAGGCCCCCACCTTCGTGTTCTTCCAAGGCCCTCCCCCAGCTGACCTAATGATTCGCCCTCACACTGATTGACAAGAAGAACATTACAATACATGCACACACAGAACAACTGGCATAACGGACAACGAAATACAATGCAACACATAACACAAAAACAATTTAATTGTCCCAGGGTCGCTACAATATCGTAAATACGAATTCGTTCTCAGCCTATTTTTGCCATTTATTTACCGTGTTACTATGGCAGAATAAAGAATAAATTCATGCATTATCATTCAATTTGAACATGTGTTTTTACAGTATAGAGTGGTGGAGAGGGATGACGTATCGACAATAATGAACACACGAACAATGTTAATAGAACAACACGCAACCACATAACATCCCGAACCCATTAACCCCACTTAATCCTAACAACAAAACAAGTTAACAAAAGCCCCATTTGTCAACTGAGAACCCCAATTCCCAGAATCCCCCGCGGCTCCGGAACACGGCGTAGCTCATATTAATCTTTATTATCTGAATGGGAAATGCAATATTTTAGGACAGATACACCATTAAACGCGTTTCTAATGACATTTCTAGCGAGAAATGTACATTTTCCTTACATAATCTTCAGTCAGTGAATGTGTATGATCTTTATTAATCTTTATTATCTGAATGGGAAATGCAATATTTTAGGACCGATTCACCGTTAAACGTGTTTCTAATAACATTTCTAGCGAGAAATATACTTTTTACTTGCATAATCTTCAGTCAGTGATTGTGTCTGATCTTTAGTTTTATAGTTATTAGGATTTGATCGGCTCGCTCGCATGTTTCAACGACGTCAGGTTGCTTTCGCTAAACTAGCAGCTCACGTGCTTCCTGCGTTTGTGTTATTAAACTGTTACTTTATGTAACTTTTAATGATATCATCTTGTTAGAAACACGTATATCTGCCCAGTCGCCAAAAGCATACCTACGTTGACAGTGTATGTTTCGTGAACACTGGATTACGTCGCATTTCAACATAAAATAGCGTGTTATACACACACACACACGCACGCACACGCACAGACACACACACACACACACGCACACACAAGCACACACACGCACGCACAGACACACAGACACACACACACACGCACACACGCACACGGTGCATTTCGCTGCTAAAACAACAACAAAAAAATATTCCCTCAAATAGTATTACTTTCAAAACGTTGGCCAAAATGGCCAATAATATCATTTTTTATTTGGGATGCTTCTAGGACATTTTGGGTGGATTTTGAACGGTATGTGGGGGGCACGTTTTTTGCAGGACCTGGCAACCCTGCGCTGTTGCCCGAGATCTGGATCCACCCCGGCGTGGTGCCGTCTCCTTTTGACCTTTTGACCCCAGACTTCTGGGGGAATAGCTGAATCAATTCATTAGTCAATCAGAAGCATGTAAATATCTTCACGGTGGTGTAAGAGGACGAACAAGGTGTCCTTCAACATCTACGCTTCCAGGCGATTGCAACGGTGCCACACATGAGCATATTCGAACATGTTTAATGGTAGTAATTAGCTGTCGAAATTGGAGGCCTTAATCAATACTGAGCAGCTATTGATTTGCTTCCCGATAAAGATTAGTCACAAATTACATGTTATTTAGCATCTACACGTTGAGCTGAGTCCAATGACACCAAGAACGACACTCTAGCTAATGGTAACATGTATTTTACATGGTACACCTAGGTCTAGGACATGATCTCGGTGTAGCAAGAGGCCGAGCTTGATCTCATTGGACTCAGCTTAACGTGTAGATGCTAATTAACATGTAATTTGTCAAAAATCTCCATCGGGAAGCAAATCTATAGCTGGTCATTATTGATAAAGGCCTCCAAAATCGACAGCTAATTACTACCCCGAAACATATTCAAATATGATCATGTGTGGCACTGTTGCAATCGTCTCGAAACGTAGATGTCAAAGGACACCTTGTTTGCTCTGTTGCACCACCGGGAAGATATTTTCATACTTCTAATGGATTGATTCATATTTGAAGGTTCTCGGAGTGAGACTTTAAGTGGCTGCAGCAGAAGTGTTGAGACGAAAGATGATATCAAGAGATTTATAGAATATTCCCATTCACATTATGATTCTTCGTCGTAACATCCGACCAAACATCCTTTACATTCACAGAGCGAAGATTATGAAAGTCCAGGCTCAGCAAGTGCTCCATCTCGTTGCACCTGCACCCAGCGGCTCGCTTGCAAGATTTTGGCCTGAAGTTCTTCCCAGACCTATACCCTAACAGTCCAATATGCATATCTGAGAATCAGGCCCCTCTTCAATAATGACAAAATGTAATGAGAGAAATACAGATTCACTTTTTGTTATCTCATAAGCGGCGTGGTGCCGGCTCCTTTTGACCTTTTGACCCCAGACTTCAAAGAGGTGGCCACAGGTCAGCGCTGTCTACACACATTAAGCCACAAATGTACACCTCCATCCCGCAAAAAATGGGGCCTAGAAACTAACCTCTGTCTTATGTACATTGACTGTACTGTTGGAGGTCACGCCCCTTTTCCAGCCTTTTCGAGATAGCTAGGGATGCTAAAATGTTTACACACATTTCCCGGGGCCCCGTGAACGACATATCCGAGATTTGGAGTTCTAGCCCTTAGAGAAAAAATGGAGTGTCATTTGGACAAAGCCCCTCAGAAGTGTAGCCTGCAAGACCTAATGGTTCAGAATGTGGTGGAAAAACAGTTTTTGAGATAGGAAGGTCCTACCGCCCTGAAATTTTAATGCCTTATTCTAGGGCCTAACTTGGACCTCGGCTCCGAAATTTGGCCCGGTCGGACCCCGAGGGCAGGAAGGGGGGGCCCTTCCTGCCCGAAACTTGGCCCGGTCAGACCCCGAGGGCAGGCCCCCCCTTCCTGCCCTCGGGGTCCGACCGGGCCAAGTTTCGGTGCGGAGGTCCCAGTTAGGCCCTAGAATAAGGTATTAAAATTTCAGGGCGGTAGGACCTTCCTATCTCAAAAACTGTTTTTCCACCACATTCTGAACCATTAGGTCTTGCAGGCTACACTTCTGAGGGGCTTTGTCCAAATGACACTCCATTTGGGAAAACTTTTTTTCTCTAAGGGCTAGAACTCCAAATCTCGGATATGTCGTACACGGGGCCCCGGGAAATGTGTGTAAACATTTTAGCATCCCTAGCTATCTCGAAAAGGTCGGCAAAGGGGCGTGACCTCCAACAGTACAGTAAATGTACGTAAGACAGAGGTTAGTTTCTAGTCCCCATTTTTTGTGGGATGGAGGTGTACATTTGTGGCTAAAGGTGTGTAGACACAGCTGGCCTGTGGCCACGTTTTTGAAGTCGGGGGTCAAAAGGTCAAAAGGAGCCGGCACCACGCCGCTTATGAGATAACAAAAAGTTAATGTGTGTTTCTCTCATAACTTTTTGTCATTATTAAAGAGAGGCCTGATTCTCAGATATGCATGTTGGATGGCTATGGGTGTAGGTCTGGGAAGAACTTCAGGCCAAAATCTTGCAAGCGAGCCGCTGGGTGCAGGTGCAACGAGATGGAGCACTTGCTGAGCCTGGACTTTCATAATCTTCGCTCTGTGAATGTAAAGGATGTTTGGTCGGATGTTACGACGAAGAATCATAATGTGAATGGGAATATTCTATAAATCTCTTGATATCATCTTTCGTCTCAACACTTCTGCTGCAGCCACTTAAAGTCTCACTCCGAGAACCTTCAAATATGAATCAATCCATTAGAAGTATGAAAATATCTTCCCGGTGGTGCAACAGAGCAAACAAGGTGTCCTTTGACATCTACGTTTCGAGACGATTGCAACAGTGCCACACATGATCATATTTGAATATGTTTCGGGGTAGTAATTAGCTGTCGATTTTGGAGGCCTTTATCAATAATGACCAGCTATAGATTTGCTTCCCGATGGAGATTTTTGACAAATTACATGTTAATTAGCATCTACACGTTAAGCTGAGTCCAATGAGATCAAGCTCGGCCTCTTGCTACACCGAGATCATGTCCTAGACCTAGGTGTACCATGTAAAATACATGTTACCATTAGCTAGAGTGTCGTTCTTGGTGTCATTGGACTCAGCTCAACGTGTAGATGCTAAATAACATGTCATTTGTGACTAATCTTTATCGGGAAGCAAATCAATAGCTGCTCAGTATTGATTAAGGCCTCCAATTTCGACAGCTAATTACTACCATTAAACATGTTCGAATATGCTCATGTGTGGCACCGTTGCAATCGCCTGGAAGCGTAGATGTTGAAGGACACCTTGTTCGTCCTCTTACACCACCGTGAAGATATTTACATGCTTCTGATTGACTAATGAATTGATTCAGCTATTCCCCCAGAAGTCTGGGGTCAAAAGGTCAAAAGGAGACGGCACCACGCCGGGGTGGATCCAGATCTCGGGCAACAGCGCAGGGTTGCCAGGTCCTGCAAAAAACGTGCCCCCCACATACCGTTCAAAATCCACCCAAAATGTCCTAGAAGCATCCCAAATAAAAAATGATATTATTGGCCATTTTGGCCAACGTTTTGAAAGTAATACTATTTGAGGGAATATTTTTTTGTTGTTGTTTTAGCAGCGAAATGCACCGTGTGCGTGTGTGCGTGTGTGTGTGTGTCTGTGTGTCTGTGCGTGCGTGTGTGTGCTTGTGTGTGCGTGTGTGTGTGTGTGTGTCTGTGCGTGTGCGTGCGTGTGTGTGTGTGTATAACACGCTATTTTATGTTGAAATGCGACGTAATCCAGTGTTCACGAAACGTACACTGTCAACGTAGGTATGCTTTTGGCGACTGGGCAGATATACGTGTTTCTAACAAGATGATATCATTAAAAGTTACATAAAGTAACAGTTTAATAACACAAACGCAGGAAGCACGTGAGCTGCTAGTTTAGCGAAAGCAACCTGACGTCGTTGAAACATGCGAGCGAGCCGATCAAATCCTAATAACTATAAAACTAAAGATCAGACACAATCACTGACTGAAGATTATGCAAGTAAAAAGTATATTTCTCGCTAGAAATGTTATTAGAAACACGTTTAACGGTGAATCGGTCCTAAAATATTGCATTTCCCATTCAGATAATAAAGATTAATAAAGATCATACACATTCACTGACTGAAGATTATGTAAGGAAAATGTACATTTCTCGCTAGAAATGTCATTAGAAACGCGTTTAATGGTGTATCTGTCCTAAAATATTGCATTTCCCATTCAGATAATAAAGATTAATATGAGCTACGCCGTGTTCCGGAGCCGCGGGGGATTCTGGGAATTGGGGTTCTCAGTTGACAAATGGGGCTTTTGTTAACTTGTTTTGTTGTTAGGATTAAGTGGGGTTAATGGGTTCGGGATGTTATGTGGTTGCGTGTTGTTCTATTAACATTGTTCGTGTGTTCATTATTGTCGATACGTCATCCCTCTCCACCACTCTATACTGTAAAAACACATGTTCAAATTGAATGATAATGCATGAATTTATTCTTTATTCTGCCATAGTAACACGGTAAATAAATGGCAAAAATAGGCTGAGAACGAATTCGTATTTACGATATTGTAGCGACCCTGGGACAATTAAATTGTTTTTGTGTTATGTGTTGCATTGTATTTCGTTGTCCGTTATGCCAGTTGTTCTGTGTGTGCATGTATTGTAATGTTCTTCTTGTCAATCAGTGTGAGGGCGAATCATTAGGTCAGCTGGGGGAGGGCCTTGGAAGAACACGAAGGTGGGGGCCTGCACGTGAGTGAGACCGTGTTGGGGGTTGCCGGGGTAACCGGGGTTTGTTTTGGGTGGGATTTCTGCCGTTGGTTACGGGTTTCAGTGACCTGGTTTTGGTCCATTAAAAGTTCCTTCAATTACTAATGACTCGACATCGTTATGTCACCTGCGAGGTCATTACAATATGTTCAATAAAACGTAATCACGGACAAAATACGTTTTTTAGACAAACGTAATTGAGAATGCCGAATAGTTCTCTGGGAACGTAATTTTGATGAGAAAGGGTTGCCCGCACATGTAGAGGGCCTCGTTCGCTCGTTTTGGATAAATTCCAATGGGTCGTAATCTGTGGCGGAACAAACCAACGTGGTCGTATTTTCCGAGAGGACAGGCTGATACTGGACATTGATTGGTTTGTAGGTGGGCGTGAGTCTGACGTCACCGTTCACCGGTATAGCCTTCATGAATGAATGAAGAAACGTGTGAACATAATTTCCTGCAGCTCAGTTCAGGCAGCCGCCCAGACAACGTACACTTCCCGCTTTGACCACAGCTATAGCCCTAGATAAAGAAATCAACAAAGCAACCCCCGCTCCTACAGTTACCCCGTCAGCAGCTAATTTCTCCTCTTGTGACATGTTGATATAACGTTGGACTATTAACATTACAATCAAACGTACGCTTCCCCGAGAGGTAGACCTATGCCTATATGCTGACAATAATGTGTTATCGAAATTTAACGTAGCCTATTAAGGATACGTTTCAATTAAATGTAGCCTGTAATCCAAGAGGTAGTTTAAATAAATAACAACAAAAATGTTGAGAACGAACCTATTTGCAATATGTTCAATAAGACGTAATCAGGGACAAAATAACGTTAAATTAAACGTTTCCCGAAAGGGAAATATGCCTTAATGACAATAATGTGCTATACGTTGACATTTAACATATTTGGAATGCGTTTCAACCAAACATAATCCTAGAGGTAAATGAATGGCAAAAAATAGATTGACAACGAACGTATTTGCAATACGTTCAATAAAACGTAATCGCGGACAAAATACGTTTTATGACAAACGTAATTGAGAATGCCGAATAGTTCTCTGGGAACGTAATTTTGACGAGACAGGGTTGGTGTGTGTGTGTGTGTGTGTGTGTGTGTGTGTGTGTGTGTGTGTGTGTGTGTGTGTGTGTGTGTGTGTGTGTGTGTGTGTGTGTCTGTGTGTCTGTGTGTGTCTGTGCGTGCGCGTGCATGTGTGTGCGTGTGTGTGTGTGTGTGTGCGTGCGTGTGTGCGTGTATAACACGCTATTTTATGTTGAAATGCGACGTAATCCAGTGTTCACGAAACGTACACTGTCAACGAATGCTTTTGGCGACTGGGTTGCCTCTCAGATATACGTGTTTCTAACAAGATGATATCATTAAAAGTTACATAAAGTAACAGTTTAATAACACAAACGCAGGAAGGAAGCACGTGAGCTGCTAGTTTAGCGAAAGCAGCCTGACAACCTGACGTTGAAACATGCGAGCGATCCGATCAAATCCTAATAACTATAAAACTAAAGATCAGACACAATCACTGACTGAAGATTATGCAAGTGGGGTTGATGGGTTCGGGATGTTATGTGGTTGTGTGTTGTTCTATTAACATTGTTCGTGTGTTCATTGTTGTCGACACCGTCACCGAGAGTGACGTGACCATCGTTTCGTGCAGCTGTTCCGTGTTGAAGTCTCGTTCAATAAAAACCAACTCTCGTTGTCGAGCTTTAAATAAAAAACAACTTTCGTTGTCGAGCGTGCCCCCCCCCCCCCTACAAACGTGTCTCCCCCCCCTCAACAAACGTGTCTCTCCCCCCCCCCCCCCTCCCCGGTCAACAACAGTCTACCTCCCCCCCCCCCTAAACAATCGTGTCCACAATTTGCCGCGAAAGCCGTGAAACCCAAACCCCGAAACCCGCCTCCACAGCGGCACGCGTGGATACTGTAGGTATAACACGCTGTTTTTACGTTGTAATAGTACGTCTCCAGTGTTCATGGAAACGTACACCGTCGACGTTTTTTCTTGGCGACTGGGTTGAAATATCACACAAACAAAATAAGCAACTGGATTATTCAGTATTCCCGTTTTGATTTAAAAAACTGAAAAATTCTGTTTATTTGTTTATTCCTTTTGCCCATTTTCCGTTTCAAAACCAAATCAGAAAAACCAAAAAACGTTATTTGGTTTTTCTGATTTTGTTTTAAATCTGAATATTCAAAGAACGAACCATACACGGATTATTATGGATCCCCATTAGTTGTCGCAGAAGCGGCAGACTAGTCTTCCCGGGGTCCAATTAAAATCGGAACAAACAAACAATTAATACGTAACGCCGGTAGGCCCTACATGTATTCTGTTACTCCCAAACACTGTATAAGTGTTCCACTGTTGTGCCGCCTATTTAATGAATTACACAACCAAGCAATGACAAAAGCTTGTAATTTAGACAGTGACATCGACTTACCTGTCGAGAAGAAAGCAGGCAACATCGGCATCCCTTTCAAAATCTTTCTCCTTCATCAGCTCTTTCCACCTTGGAAAAGCGACTCCGATGTTTATCCTCCTTTTCTGTATTCGCTGGTCACGTTGCATTTTTAACTATCTTTTTCGTTTTTTTGGCGACGATATTTCCTTCTCCTGTGGCGTGGCATAACTATGGTCTTTCAAAAAAATGCGGTGCATGTTCAAATTTGCTGGTAAAACTCGTCTCGCTAAACTAAGCTCTGTTCCACCGTCACGCTGGCTCAGAGTGAAAACGCGTTTGCAATTCCTGTATGACGTAGTGCTTTTTGTCCCTCTCGGCAGCTCATAGACCGGAAGAAAATGGAAGCCTCCATGAAGCTTACCCGTCCTATGTAACCATATTGATATTAATATTAATTATTCTTCGCTCAGGAGGATAAGTGAGATTTTTGGCAGAGATAATTTGGCAGAGAGGACTTATTTATGAATGAATATGTTGATTTGAGGTAATGAATTACTCAAAATATTACATAGTGTCCCTTTAAGGGGATGGTACAGGTACAATTCACAATCTCTCTCAAGCAATTGAATCGGTAATGCAATTTTTGGATTATGTGCTTTTTTGTTGAGTACGTTTCTTCACCTCAAAGTTAGTAAAAATGCATGATTAATAAATGAAAACACAAACATACAAGTTGTAATTTCCAGAGCGGAATGGAAATGAAAGTGAATTCCAGAAACATTTAGCGTGAATCATGCACTTGTTTTCACACACACACACACACACACACACACACACACACACACACACACACACACACACACACACACACACACACACACACACACACACACACACACACACACACACACACACACACACACACACACACACACAAACAATCCACATCTCGTAAAAGATCAGAAATGAAATCATATTTGTTCTTCCAGTAGGTAGAAAAGGAATTTTCAAACACTAGAAGTTGAATTAAACCAGTAAGATTGAGATGTGTCTCGCCCCTGAAGTAGCAATAAGCTTTAAGTCTTTAGCTGATTGTGTGCTCCCTGATGTGGATTGAACCAGGCTCAATATCCATGCCCCCATGCTGGGTGAAGTGTGGACCTGAGTTTAGTTCATCCATACAGGGGATTACCGATGCACCCACCTATAGGATGATAGGTCTATAGGGGACGCTTTCCAGGGAGCCTGAGGATTGGTCCAGTGATCTGAGCATTGGGTTTGACACAATGACAACAGGTTGGGCACAGCATGCCCCCATGCTCTCTCACAGCCAAGCCAACCTGAATCTAATCCCTCTTTTAAGTGTGTCTGCCTTGTGTGTGTCTATGTGGTGTGGCACGTGTGTGTCTATGTGGTTTCCTGTCCGTTCAAGTTTCCTCCACACATTCCAAAAGCACGCAGGTTAGGTTATATTGGAGATCATCTCATTTGTCTGAAGGATGTGTGTGTGTGTGTGTGTGTGTGTGTGTGTGTGTGTGTGTGTGTGTGTGTGTGTGTGTGTGTGTGTGTGTGTGTGTGTGTGTGTGTGTGTGTGTGTGAGAGAGAGAGTGTGTGCATGTGTGTGTTCATGTGTGTGTGTGTGTGTGTGTGTCTGTGTGTGTGCGTGTGTGCTTGCCAGGCTACTTTCCCATTTTATACCCATTGCTGTCTGGAGTTGATTCATTCCGACTCTCAAGCTATTTCACTCATTGTTTATTATGTGATTCAACAATACTTCATCATCGCCATGACAAAACAACTCAATTGTGCAGTCAAGTGTTTGCACTGTATATTTTATTCCATGTACCTAGACCATTAGGGCACATGCAACAAAGTGCTCATATATAGAATCCTGTATTTGCCTTTGATTGCAGTTACCCGGTCAGCTATGTCTTGCCTGTGTGGCCTTTAAGTAAAGGTAAATAGATTTGCGGGTGTGTCATTGGTTCCCAGGCTTTTCATTTGAGCTAAGAGGTTCTGTGTTGGAGCATGTTTTCCTCGCATCATTCAGGACAGCGCAAGCCGACAGAGACATGAAAGCTGATATGAGAGGGGCCGACAAAGATGCTCCCAGAGCCATCTAAACAAGCATCAATAATGGATGGGACCACTATCTACTGGGCCAAACACAGCAGGTAGCCTGCCGGGCCACGCAAACCATCCCAGGCCTAAACAAAAGGCCCTGTGAAATGCTGAAGGCTGGCCTTAGACACATACACAGGCACATGCACACGCATACCCACACAAACACACAAACACATGGCCACAACCATCACTCTTCTGTGCCATGCCTTCCATCTCCCGTCTTTCTCAAGACCCCCACCTGATACTTAGCGGGGGCTTTACAACTATTTAATGTATAATGTTCCCTAAAGCTTGAAGAATGCTAATTTATGTGGCCTGTTACCGTTTTTCCTTCCTTTCACTCTTTCCCTGAAATTACAAATGTGTTGTCCCCATGGCCCTATTTATCCCCAACCCAACAGCTGGGGACAATTACACACAGGAAACTCGCAGGGGGACGTATTTTTGGGGTGCTCTCAGGAAGAAAATGGCGCCTCCGTCCTTAAAAGGAGCCAAGGTGTGTGTGTGTGTTGGGGTGGGGGTGTTTGGGGGGGAGTTGTGGTCACAGGGCCCCTTCCTGGGCTCTCTCCACCCGAGGCAAGAGGCCTCTCCTTTGGACAGGCCTGCCACCAGCGGAGCCTGTGAAGATTAGCCAAAACAAGGCATGGAGGGGAAGGAGGGATGAAAGGGACGAGAAAGAATGGGAATGAACTCTTCCCCTTTTCTGAACCCACCCTTTGTCCCTTCCTCACCCTCCTCTACCCCCCCGCCAAACTCTCCCCAAGCACAAAATGCCCCCTCCCCCGTCACTGTGCACATTGTCTTCAAGGTATTGAGCGATATCCAGGACGAAATAGTTCTAGTGTCTTCTGAAACATGTACTATATGTTATTGTTAGGAAATCAGAACTGACCCCTGGCTCGGCTCTCAGAAACAACAACAAAGGAAAGTTTATTTTCTCAGCCTGACTATGGAGGAGAAAAAAAAATGGTCAAACAGGCTTTTTCGGTGAAAGGAAAAACATCTCTGACTGGCTTGGGGAACAACAGCAGGAAAGACAATGGGAGTGTGTGTTGTGTCAGGTTCCCAGAGAGAAGTGATGGCCTCGTTGTTGTTTGTATTGATTGATGCCGCCGCAGAGTTGACACCAACCGCCATCTTACTGCGTTTGACTTCTACTCGCTCGTTTGCAAGAGCACAATTTGGATGCTATTGATCTGCGGGAGAGGGGGAGGAATCTCTGAGGAGCTGTCTCAGCAGAATTTCCTGAAAAGATATTTGTGAAACTACTTTTATACCTTTGAATCCTGATTCTGTTGTCTCCTCTCCTGCATCCCATTTTTGTTCTTATTTTTACATTAGTCATTCCCGTCTCACAGCCTTTAATAATAATAATAATATAATAATACATTTAATTTAGAGGCGCCTTTCAAGACACCCAAGGTCACCTTACAGAGCATATAGTCATCATAAATCGTTTAAAAAAAAACAAGAAATTGTGGAAAAAATAAATAAATAAATAAACAAAAACAAGACAAAACAAACAAACAATCACGTTAGACGTTGTGTGCGAGTTTGAACAGGTGAGTTTTGAGTTGTGACTTGAAGGTTGTAAGGGTGTCTGACTGTTTTATGTGTGGGGGGAGGGAGTTCCAGAGCCTGAGTGCTGAACAGCTGAATGACCGGGCACCCATTGTAATGAGTCGTCATGTGGGGATACATAGTAGTCCAGCAGAGGTTGAGCGGAGGGAGCGGGAGGGAGTGTATTCTTGGAGGAGGTCGCAGAGGTAACTGGGGGCCAGGTTGTGGAGAGCTTTGTAGGTGAGGAGTAGGGTTTTGTATTGGATGCGGTAGTGTACTGGGAGCCAGTGAAGTTGGATGAGGACAGGGGTGATGTGGTCAGATGATTTGGTGTGGGTGAGGATCCGGGCGGCTGAGTTCTGAATGATCTGCAGTTTGTTGATGAGTTTGGTGGGGAGTCCGGTGAGGAGGGCGTTGCAGTAGTCTAAGCGTGATGTGACAAATGAGTGAACTAGGATTTCAGTGCTGGATTGGGTCAGTGATGGGCGGAGTCTAGCAATGTTGCGGAGGTGGAAGAATGCAGTCCGGGTGATGTTGTGAATATGGGGTGCGAATGAGAGGGTGTTGTCCAGGATGACGCCGAGGCTCTTGACTTTGGAGGAGAAGGGTACTGGGAATCCATCGATGATTATGAGTGGAGCTGGGGTGTGTTGTGATTTAGTGAGGGTGGATTTGGATCCGATGAGCAGGGCCTCGGTCTTGTTTCCATTGAGTTTCAGGAAGTTCCTGCTCAACCAGCTCTGGATCTCTTCCGGGCACGTGATGAGAGAGGTGGGGGGGATGGCAGCGGTGGGTTTGGTGGAGATGTAGACCTGTGTGTCGTCAGCGTAGCAGTGAAAATGGACCCCATGGTGACGGAGGAGTGTGCCCAGCGGGAGGAGGTAAGTGGTGAACAGGAGTGGACCCAAGACTGACCCCTGGGGGACACCCAGTGAGACACCTGAACACCCAGACTTGTGGTTGCTTAGTTGAACAAATTGTTGACGGCCGGTGAGGTAGGATGTAAACCAGGAGAGTGCAGCACCAGTGATCCCAATGCCAGCCAGGCGGTCCAGGAGCAGAGGGTGGGAGATGGTGTCGAATGCTGCACTGAGATCGAGGAGGATGAGAATGGTGAGTAATCCAGAGTCGGCTGCAAGGAGGAGGTCGTTGGTGATTTTGACTAGGGCTGTTTCAGTGCTGTGTTTTGGACGGAAGCCAGATTGGAACGGTTCGTGGAGATTGTTTGTGTCAAGGTGGGACTGTAGTTGTGCGGCAACCACCCTTTGTGTTGCAAGTGTTTTGGAGATGAAAGGGAGATTGGAGATGGGCCGGTAATGGTTAAGGTCAGTTGGGTCAGCACCAGGTTTTTTCAGGATGGGAGTGATGGCAGCCAGCTTGTACCGGGGGGTACAGTACCAGTAGTGAGGGAGGAGTTAATTATGTTTGTGATCATAGGGGAGATGGACGGAAGACATGCTTTGACAAGGGAGGTGGGAAGAGGATCGAGCTGACAGGTGGTGGTTTTGGCTTTGCGGATGAGTTCTGAAACGGTCTGTTCTGTTACTGGGGTGAAGTCAGAGAGGGAGCTGATGAGAGGTTGGCCAGAGGTGATCATCCAGGGTGGGTCATCAGAGGGGGTGCGAGATGAGGCCAGTTGTTGGTGAATGGTGTTGATTTTAGAGCTGAAGAAGTCCAGGAACGCAGTGCATTGGGTGGTGGAAATGTCTGGAGGGAGGGTTTTAGGAGGCTGAAGTAAGTGGCTGACTGTTGAGAAGAGGACTCTGCTGTTGCCTGTACCAGTGTTGATGAGGTTGGAGTAGTATGAGGTTTTGGCAGTGGTGAGGGCATTCTTGTAGTGATGGAGGTGGTCCGAATACATTTGGCGGTGAACAGTGAGTTGAGTCTTATTGTAGAGTCGCTCCAGTCGACGACCAGTGGCTTTGAGCTGGCGCAGATGAGGAGTGAACCAGGGAGCAGTGTGGGTGAATGAGACTGAGCGGGTTTTCAGGGGGGCCAGGGTGGTGAGGGAAGAGGAGAGGCAGTTATTGTAGTGAGTCACCAGGTCAGTCAGGGAGGAAGCTGGGGGAGGGTTGGGGTAGGAGCTGATCAGGGTGGAGAGGTCTGTGGTGTTGATAAGTTTGATGTTTCTGAAGGAGATGGTCCGTTGTTCCTTGGTTTTGTGTAGTTGGGTATGAATGTAAAAAAGTACAGCTTTGTGGTCAGAGATGGGGAAATCAATGACATCAAGGTTAGTGGGAGTGATGTCAGTGCAGCAGATTAAATCCAGAATGTGACCTTTGTTATGGGTTGGGAGGTTGACATGTTGTGTGATGCCAAGACAGTCCAGAAGTGATGTGAAGTCATTAGCAAAAGTACAGGATGGGTTGTCAATGTGGATGTTGAAATCACCAAGGAGGATAACAGTGGGGGACATTGCACATACAGATGTAAGTAGTGATGAGAATTCATTGAGGAAAACGGCAGAGGGTTTTGGTGGTCTGTAAATGGTGACAATGATAGTGGGTTTGGGGCCTGAGAGTTTTACAGCTAGACATTCAAAGGAGGAGTGATGGGGGACTGTGACAGTGGTGACTTTGATGTTATCACGATGGAGGAGAGCGAGGCCACCCCCCCTCCCATTAACCCGGGGATTACTAATAAAAGAAAAACCTGGTGGGACAGCCTCATTTAGATGGGAGAAGTCATTTGGTTGTTGCCAGGTCTCAGTGAGGCAGAGAATGTCTAGGCTCTGGTCAACAATAAAGTAATTTATCAAAAGGGCCTTATTACTGAGGGATCTGGTCTTCAGCAGACAGAGTTTCAGACAGGTGAGTGGAGTGTAGCAGGTTGCTTTGAGCAGAGGGGACAGTACACTGTGATTGACGGGACTGACCATACGGGCTGTGCGAGGAGGGGGGCGGGGCCCAGTGGACCAGAAGGAGCGGATGTTTTTGTTGCTGGTGTGAGTGTACTGAAAATTCCGTCCAGAGCCTCAGTGGATGTATTTTGGTCGTTTGAGAATGTCGTGGTGGGATGCAAGCTGAGGTGGGGGGGTCCTTGAGAAGATCCGTAGACGTAACATCTCCGTTAACGAGTAACGGAGCGGCAGAGATGCGCTCGTTTCGTGAGAGTCAAACATAGCGCAATCCAGAGGAACAGGTTAAAAATCCACAGGTTGTGAAGTCGGAAGAAGCCAGCTGTAGATCCAGGCGATTATGGTGAAGCCACAGAGCCAGCACAGCGGAGGCAGAGGAGTGGAGCAAGCCGGTTGTAGCTACGCTGGAGACGGGGAAGACAGTTGGACGGCGCCGGGGGTTAGCAGCAGTCTAGCCGGCCAGCAGGTGTCATCCACCAACAGCTGCACGACTCCACGCACAAAACACAAAACAAAACACGCAGACTTTTGAAGTTCAGAAATAAATAAATAAAGAAAGAAAACTGACGCACTTACTTAACTTGACTTTGTTGTCCGATCCTAGGTCCAGAAGGGTTTCAGACAGAAGGTGTTGAAAGTAAGCAAAAGAAAACTGATAAAAAGTTACGTAAAAGACTAGTAAGAAAATAAAAGAAGATCGCGGAAAAAATAAAATGTTCAGAATGACGTTCCGGTGAGCAGCAGCAGCAGCAGCAGCGTTCAAAAGGCAACAGCGTCCACCAACTGTACGACTCCACGTATAAAACACGTAAAAAAGAAAACTGGCGCACTTACAATAGCGAAAAGTGACGATATATAACTAGTAAACTTAGCTAAACTACTAAAGACCAAAAAAACAACAAAATGTTCAATGCAATCGTGAGAAATATTGAAAATACTGGATAAAAACAAGCCATACAGAGCGGCGTTAGACTCGCCAGCGTCCCCGTTACTAATAATAGTAATATCATCAGTATCAGTTGTGACTCACATCCTACTACATCATGCTAATGCCATCAATAAACACTTGAAAGCCATTTGAAAAGTGCACATTTTTCAAATGGCTTTTCAAACACATATGTGTTGTGTGCTTGTGACACCCGAAAAAGGAAGAGCATGAAGAGTGTAACTGAATTAGATCGAAACTTTCCAAATACTTAGATTAAACGCTCCATGGCCTGTTTACGTTCAAAAAAGTGTGGGGCAACGTCACGTTGACTGCACACAGCGTCCTAGAATAGTCATTTTGTCCTTATCAACACTACAAGAGTTGTGCTGTTCCCCTGCAAAGAGTCGGTTGACAGGAGCCACTGTAGCGAGTGTCCCCTGGTTCTCCCCGGATGAATGAACTCAATTATCCATCCCTATGATTCGAGCGACGACAGCAATCACAACCTGAGCATTTGATAGACACTGTGACAATCAATTACTGAAGTTGCTTTTATCTCCCCCTCATGTGTGGACTGCTTTGTGTTTATTTTAAGTTTTGTTTGTGTATCGCTTTGTTTTTTCGTCCTAGCATGTATGTGTTTCTTTGTGAGTGTGTGTACGTGTTTTTTAAGAGTGTATGTGTATGTGTGTGGTTAAGAGTTTTCGGTATTTGTTTGTGCAGGTTCTACTGACTGATGAACACATTATTGGGGGGGGGAGAGACGGGGACATTGAAGTACTGTTTATTCAGAGAGGGCTTGTTTTTTTTTCTTCATATGCCCCCTTCACTTTATATCAATTATTTACCTCTCCGGCCCCAACCGCTGTTTGACAGGGTGTTGGCGTGCACTTCACCATACGGTGATAGCGTGTACTATGTCAGGGTTAAACAGCTGGGAAGAGTTGACAACACCAACACACTTCTTCCTCATTCTTCTATGTTTAAGTGTTTGCAATATGCAAGTGTGTGTATGTGTGTTTGTATTTATCCAATGCTTGTATACACATTTAAATATCTGTTAAAGGTCCCATGACATGAAAATCTCACTTTATGAGGTTTTCTAACATAAATATGAGTTCCCCTAGCCTGCCTATGGTCCCCCAGTGGCTGAAACTTGCGTTTGGTGTAAAAGGAGCACTAGCTGTTCTGCTCGCCTTTGAAAAAACGGAGGCTCAAGTGCGCTGATTTGGAATGTCTGTGTTTAGGACGTCATCAAGCATGATGACGTCCAAAACGTCATCATGCTCCTCTCCTTACTCTGCCTGGCCCGCCCAGAGACGTTGGCCCGCCAATGAGACTCGACCGTGCGAGCGCCACATGTGTGTGTGTGAATACACACACTGTAACGCAAGTGTTTCTTGTCGGTTCTTTGACGTGTCTTGTATTTCCAACAAGACTGTTGTGGGGGTTATCTGAGCCATGGTTGAGAAGGAATTGGGGGAAAGGAACTTTGGCTTTGACTCGCTGAAGTACATGAACTGCGACATGCCGCCGGTTGCCGCGAGGCACCATCGCCCGGCAGCGGGCAGCCGGCAGCGGGCAGCCGGCAGCGGGCAGCCGGCAGCGGGCAGCCGGCAGCGGGCAGCCGGCAGCGGGCAGCCGGCAGCGGGCAGCCGGCAGCGGGCAGCCGGCAGCGGGCAGCGGGCAGCCGGCAGCCGGCAGCGGGCAGCCGGCAGCAGGCAGCGCACGGTTCAGTCGACTTCAGGTTGATGTGAAAGTGGAAGAACCAGAGACGTCGCAGAACCCGACAAAGTCGTTTGTGATTCATTATATCGTCTGGAGGCGCACACAGCTTTTTGCCGTGATAATATGTATTATATGATATAGATATCTATGTATTATATGATATTATTTAGATATAGAGCTCCAGGACTGTAACGCAAGTGTTGTACACTTCATTGTTATTTGGATAACCGTTCTGCTTTTGGTGTTATGGCGCATAACACGTCGGACTCTCGTCTCTGGTATTTCGAGACTCGTATTGGGGGTTATCTCAGCCAAGGTTGAGAATGAATTGGGGGGAAGGAACTTTGGCTTTGACTCCCTCAAGAACATGAACCACGACATGGAGGAGAAAGGGATTGTTGGCGGCGAATGTCTCCCGCTTGAGCCCCGCTGAGGGACCACCGACGGAGGCGGAGGTGCCTAAGCGCTGCTCGACAACAATCCCTTTCTCCTCCTTGTCGCGGTTCAGTCTACTTCACATTGATGTGGACTTTGAAGAACCAGGAACGTCGGAGAACCCAACGCGGTCGTTTGAGATTCATAATATCGGCTCACACAGCTTTTGGCCGTGATAATATATATTATATGATATAGATATCTATATAGGCTATATGATAATATTTAGATATAGAGCTCCAGGACTACCGTGTGTTCTAGAATATTTACAGAACACGGCTAAAGGCTGTGTGCGCCTCACCATTGCGATACATCCATTGTAAACAGAGCGCATGGTACCGTGGCTGCAAGCTGCTCAGGGCCACACCCCCACCCTTCTCCTTGACCCGCCTCGCTCCTCCTCATTTGCATTATAGCTACAGACACCAAAACAGCGCATTTGAGGGAAGCTCAATGTGCGACTGGCTCGGAGTAGCTGTAACTCTGCACCACGGCTGAATTCCGGGAACGTCTTTGAATACTGTGTTAGTTGCCCACTAATACCTATATTAAAGAATACATAAAATAGCATGTCATGGGACCTTTAAAATTTTTTAAATGGCCGGCATTTAGCATGTTTAGCACCTTACAAAGCAAATTG
>NC_082401.1:6033196-6055696 GCF_031168955.1 Gadus macrocephalus
TTATTCACACTAGTATTGTTGTTTGGCTGTACAAACAATCAATTGCTGTTCCGCATTTTTCATCTTAATGAGCAGCAAAAACACAAGGGGACGCATCATACCCACCTGTTCACTAATAATTTGCCTGTAGTTCTATAAAAATTACCACACACACGCACACACACACACACACACACATATCCAGATATCCAGATACATACACATACACAATTAGAGTGTGAGTGTGTATGGGTGTGTGTGTGTGTATGTATATGTCTGTGTGTGTGTGTGTGTGTGTGTGTGTGTGTGTGTGTGTGTGTGTGTGTGTGTGTGTGTGTGTGTGTGTGTGTGTGTGTGTGTGTGTGTGTGTGTGTGTACATGTGTGTGTACGTATGCGTGTCAGTTCGTCACTCACATTTCATTACATTTAACAGTTTAGAGACTTACATTTGCTAGATGATTGAACTGCCAAAACATAATACTCTTCAGTGATACACACACAGAGACACATAACCACACACAGATACACAACAACAAAACGTCTGTGTTAACAGCTAAGCAGACACCTAGGTGCTAACTGAATTTGAACGTCTGAACCGACGATGCACTTTTGGGCTTTTGCTTGCAATTATTCCTCTGCTCCCCAGCAGGCTTGCATTCCCTCAGCATGCATCTTTTCGTTTTTTTTTCCCAGTCTCAGTGTTTTGCTCCCCATATGCCTATTAGCTAGTGTAACCTTCGACCCTTCTCCAGCATTCTGTTGACAAAACATGATTTATGCGCCATGGCATTTGCTTCAGAAAAGCTTTTCCTTTTTTCGGGTAACAAATGAAAGCATTAAACAGGTGAAAATATTACCGCATTCAGCCCAATTACAGTGAACAACATGAAAAAAAGGAATCGTTTAGATTGTGGAGAATGTCTGCAAGTGTTCACAGCTGACTTTTTGACATGATTACGGCTTTGTTGTTGGAAAACAGAAGCGCTGTTATCTTCCAGAGATGTTGATGGCAAAAAGTGATGTAAAGTGTGCTTTTGGATTGAGAAGATGTCCAAATAAATGTCTTATATTCTTTAATGCATGTTACCATTAAAAGTGAATAAAAAGTACACAGATGAACGGACTAAAACTAAACTCTTGCAAGCTCATATATATTCACAGTCACATACAGACACAGATACCTTTCCATGTATACACGCCATCACACATACTAATGCCCTGACATCATAATGACTGGAAGTTATAGGCCACATGAGCGAGATAAGGTGGCTCACATTATAAATCAAGCGGTACTCCTCCATGTAAGCCAGCTTCAAAACGCCACAACTGTGTATTTTTCAGGATTTCTGCCTTTTCCTTCTCCACGGAAGAAAAGATATCATGTTCCAATTGATGTGTCCGGCCAATTTCCTGTCTGTTTTGGGGGATTTATGTGCTTCTGTTCTTGATGTGTGGACTTGTGTTGTGTGGGATTTCTGGTGTCCCTGTGTGTGTTTGTTTGTTTGTTTGTTTATTTGTTTGAGTGGGAGAAAGAGAGTGATAGAGAGATACTTTATACCATGTATATGCTGTTTTGCATCATGCTTGCTGATCGATAATAGTGTATCTGTTTCGTTCACAACACCTGATGTCCCGAATGGTCTTAACACAATACAATAAATGCAGCCACAAAACAAAACATTCAGTCTGTTGCGTTCCTTTTTTTTGCATTTTTAAATTTTCATTTAACACGTGATCAAAATATCTCCATATCCATTAATGTCAGAATAAAAAAATACATGCTTTTAACATGATTTGCAGAAAATTCTAAATATGATAAACACAAGCATCAAAAAATCTGAAATGCTAATCAAAACATGGAGACAAACAGAAATACAGAACGACACACTCTTCTATGCTTATTCCTTCTGACCCCTTTGCCCTCTCTTGTTCTCCCCCTATATGCATATATGTATCTACTTCTCGATCCAACCCTTTTCTAAGTCTTACGTAATTTCTCTTCATCACAAATATCTCCTTGCCAAAGTTTGTGTCTAGCACATATGAGTTA
The DNA here is from genome assembly GCF_031168955.1 of Gadus macrocephalus. NCBI lineage: Eukaryota > Metazoa > Chordata > Actinopteri > Gadiformes > Gadidae > Gadus > Gadus macrocephalus. The sequence goes on from NC_082401.1 coordinate 6,035,227, forward strand.
ATAATTGAATCATCTCAAATAAAATGGAAATGAAAATATCCCTCAAATATTTGTCCTTCAAGACAGGCTTCTTTCTGAATTAGGCTGCCATTGCACCATCAATTCCAGCCGTGACTCAGGCCTGAGGCAGGGAACGCCAAACAGCGACGCATTCCGTCTTCAGAACTCTGCGTCGACTTGACTTAGGATTAAGGAGCAGGGGTCAATAATTAATTCATCATTGTCTGTGGGCACGTCATAGGAGCAGTCAGACAACTACGACTACGGTCGAGGAAAAATTGCAACACCCTAGAAATGACACGCGGCTTGACCCAGACGTCTCTACTCTATCCCTCTCAACTAGGTCTCTTTCTTTTGGTGTCTGTGTCAGCATGTTTGAGTAAATAATTTAAATTAAATGGAAATTCTCTCTCTCTTCCTCTTCCCCTATTACGGCTGTTATATTTGTTCCATTTATTTGTTTCAGCCCTGGAATAAGCGTGTAATTGGAAGGCCACCGGGGTGTGACACTCGGTTATCAAGCCAGTAGCATGCGTCCGGGGGTAGGGGCAGAGAAAGTAAGTGACATCTCTCCATGTCTCCCCCATTACCCGCTAATACTAAAAAGAGAGATAAGTAGAAAAGCAGCATTTGGCTTTTCTTTAATGGGACACATTTGTATGCATTGAATGAGTGCCAATTTAACTGACGTGTATATGGAAAATCCAGAAATGTAAAAAGGTTTGTGACGTGATAAAATACACTTTGTGGTCAGCGAATCTAATTAACATCTTAGAATATTTTTCCACAAATGCATATTGTCGGGTCTTAAGAATATAAAACCTATGTCGGAGTTGAAGATCTGCTTTTGCACATTTTTAGATCTCATCTTTTGAATATGTTTTGGAGCAGCAGCCACTGCAACAGTTTGGGTTTCCACCCAGATTGAAAGGAACTTTCATTAACCGCAAGTTTGAGTTCAGTGGACCATAGAGTTAAGAATATCGATGTCGGAACGTTGATGTTGTACCTCCAGTGGATTGGAGTAGAGCTTTATTGCAGATAAGAGTGCATCAAACATGTTCACAAACTAAGTGTGGGAGATTGGCCAAGTGCCGTATCCAGTCAAAAAAATATGCCCCTTAGCTTTTTGGCAATAGACACATTCAAACATGTCATGAAATGGTTGAATAGTTACAATTGCATTGTTCACCAGCCTGTTAACAATATTGACTTATGAAAAATGTGTTAGTATACTAAGAATGGCACATAACACCATGATTAAAAGTCAATGTGATCACAGCAATCTACCTATTGGACTTCATTTGGCGTGTACATTTAATCTGTATGTGTTGCGGTGAACAGTGGTTTACATCAGCACAATACCTTTAGCCTTCTACCCATAAGTATTTTACCATCGCATCTAGACTGGAAAATTTAGAGGGTGTCATTAACAAACCACTGGTAATATCTCAAGATAATCTTGGGAAGAAAGCCATGCATGCTGTTTTGTATAATGCTTTGCATCAGCTGTGTTTTTGTGTGAGAGAAGGTAGGCAGACTTTTGCAGCTATATAGCTTTTCCTCCATTTTATCCCCTTGTTTTTGGGACTTGATGTGTGTTTTATGTTCACCTTTCACTGATCCCTCACTTCAACGATTTTCTTCATCATCTTCTGCTAGTCCATTATTATTTACCAAAAGCCTGTTCATCTTACATAACCCAGCAATGTAACATCCATTACGTCCCCCATTACCCCTTGACAGTTGAGCTGTAACTGAAATTTCACAGAAAGTGCCCCAGTGATGTTGGTCTTTCTGCAGTAGAAACTGTTGATTTAAAGATTATAAAATGTTCTTTACATTTATGCAAGGAGCTTGCTACACAGCATCTGGTGTCTGTATAGAAGTAGCCCTCCTCAACAACAAGATTGTGTTCAGTCTTTGGCACCAAAATTGTACTTAATACCTTTTACATTGAACAAGGTTTGTTTATTGAGGTTTTCTCCGTAATTAATTACAAATAATTACAAAACATGGTGTTGGATGAGACTGTACACATACCCTGCGATTTCCATTTTGCGAAAAAGGGACATTGATTTTAATCGCAGCAAGTTCAATTTTTTATTATTATTTTGTTTACGGCTTTTTTAGCCTGCAAAATAAATCGGTTTAAACAATAATGGGTATCTTTGTCATAGTCACCATGGACCCTATGTTGTCGAACGGGGCAGAGGTAACAGCCTTTTATGTTGCTCACAAACAGCCCTTTTATCGCATCCATAGTGGTAAACTACATTCATAGACCTATAATTATCGCTATCCGTTATATGTATTGATCATTCATCACAGCGCTACAAGCAAATGTTGGTACTTGCACTGCGGTACGTGAACATAGGTTGCTTTTGATAACATTAATGTGGGCAGTAGGGTTGCCACGGTATACGGTATTACCGGTGTTGAGGCCAACACCGATTACTCTGTGTTGGCCTCAACACCGAGTTTTTTTATTTTTTTATTTTTCAGTAATAAAAAACAAATTCAGAAAAATGAATAATATAATTATAATTAAGAAAATTTAAATGTGTAGAATAGGCCACAGTTCTGCTCTGTGCGGAAGAGAATTGGCACGCCGAGAATTGGTGCGCTTCCTGTCAAGACCGATAACCATAGCAACGCCGGTAAACAAACCCCGCGAAGCCCAATCCCTACGTGAGCTCCCCGTGCTACGGCCATCCGGAGGCGCACAGAGCCTTTGGCCGTGATATTATGATAGATAATATTATATTATACTATTATATATAGAACGTTATAAGACGCCGAGAATTGGCGCGCTGCCAGCCGCTGTCACCGAGTGTGAGAGGAGAGTTGACGGAGAAGATGGCGGTTGACCTAGTTTCAAAGTTTATACCGTTTATACCGGTAATACCGGTGTTGACACGAGCGTATTACTCGGTGTGAAAATATCCACACCGCGGCAACCCTAGTGGGCAGTTGTATCGACACAGTTTTGTATTGGATATTAACCTTCTCAAAGAGTGAGTCACTTCAACTAGTTACTGAGAGGGAAACTATCAAAAAAACGTTTCCAAAACATGGATGTATTAACGAATGCTCAGCCCACTTCTAAAATCCCCCTATTCCGCAAACTGCCATTGGCTACACTATTTCACCTTCTGTGCAGCGGTTGATGTCAATGTCCGAGAATATTAAGCTTCTAGGACACGTATATACAGTAATGCCACTGTGTGTGTGTGTGTGTGTGTGTGTGTGTGTGTGTGTGTGTGTGTGTGTGTGTGTGTGTGTGTGTGTGTGTGTGTGTGTGTGTGTGTGTGTGTGTGTGTGTGTTTGTGTGTGTGGGTGAAGATGTGTGGATTTCCAGGACTGGTTTGAATGTCTGCATCCAAGAGGGTTAGGCTCCTTGGATACATAGGATAATGCCACGGTGTGCATGTACGAATTTCATATGCAACAACTCATTATAACACTCCTACACAATGATGGTACTAAATAAGAATAACACAAAGGTTGTAGCCATGGGGATAACACACCCCACTCCCTCCTACAAGAACAGATTTTCTTAAAAATCGGTTATTATCACTGTTTGACCGTTCTGGGATACTGTTGAACCATGGTAGATCAACATGGTGACTTCTGTGGAAGAGGACCCACTCCCTACGTAGATATAAAGGGGTCAGAATAAAGTGACGAAAACCAACATCTTTGTTCATGGGATAATACACTAATTAAAACATGCTTATGAATGTTATATGAAATTTATGTTAAAGGGGACAAAATATGAAAACAACACTTTTCCTGGGATTCAGGGTGTTGTTTGTGGTCTCTGGTGCTCCCACACGCATACAAACTTTGAAAAAAGTCTGTACATGATTTTTTGAGTGAGATATGCATTCCTGGAAGTACCCCGCTGACAGTTACCAAAAGCTTTGGTGACAGTCCGGCAGCTCCGGTGGGTGTACTCCAGGAGCTGAACTGCCGCTGAAGCTTCGAATCACTTCTCCTCAATGCTGTGGTTCACTCTGACAGCTAATTGGTCAATGGGCAGCAGCTCATTTGCATTAAAGCTACAGACACAACAGGGACTGAAACAGAGGGGAATAGCGTCAGCCAAGATTTTTTTTCCTTAAAGCTATTTTCAGCAACAGCTTTAAAAACATGTTTTCTGGAACTCACATACTATGTTAACTTGTTGGGAAAACACCATAATATGTCTCCTTTAAGTCCATTACACTAGATGCAATCTAATTTCTACGCACTTGATCTTTACTATATATTAGTGAAGTGAATATTACTGATAGAGGATGCACTTAACAAATCTACCTGTGCTGTGTACAGTTTATTCTACTGAAGAAAAGCTGCGTCACCACATCTGGCCTGGATGACAGGCAATACTCTCACGTCCTTGCACATCTTTTTAGATGGAAAACTGTACCTGCCTTACAAAAATCAGATAAATAAATGAGGGCTCAGCTAATACCAGATGGTAAATCAGGTAGAACGATTTTTACCTTTAGTTGAAAGTTGAAAATCCCATGAATCTCATTTGAGGCATCCTTGTCATCTCAGCCGTTTATCTCAACAGCACTTTATTTTTTATGCTCATTTGGTTTGTTCCTTTCACATTCACATATAATTGTAAAACCATCACATGGTAAATACCTGAAATCACAGCCTAAATTAGGAGCTGCTGGAACGGCCACCTCCTGTTGCCGTCACGGACAGCGGGGTGATCCCATGACAGTGAAACTTTGCATCTTCGCTTTTTCTCAGTCTGTCATTCTGTAATCTCCTGGTATGTTAATAAATTGAATTAAAGAAATAAAAAAAGGATTAAAAAATTGTGTTGCCACTGTCAGCACATATTAACATTGTGGCTTAAAATTGCTATGAAAAAAGTATGTTATGGCTCAAAATGCGACCACATAAGACCTTTTGTCATCAGAAAAAGCCATGTCAATGTAATCATTTATACTTTGATATAACACAGACTAAACACACCTGCATTTCAGTGATGGGAAGGAGAAATTGTCACAGCTTTTGTCTGCTGCACAAAATGTGGGTCAAAGGTTACCTGTGATTACCTTCTGATTGACTATAAGATCTGATCTGTTTTGTCCATTGTCCCGAACCAAACCAAACAGCCTGGGTCGTTACACTATTTTAGATGAAAATTGATGCTGTTGGTCACATATTAATGATATGGATTCATCCTGGTCTTAAATGCATAACGTTTTAAAAAGCATAGAAAAGGATTTAACCGTGGACTCTAAATGCACCCTAGGGGAATCTCACGTGTGCTATTACGTGAGTTATTAGCCATTTTATTTTACCTGGTAACTTTGATGAAACATTTTGGCTAAACTCCCACCAAATCTGATTGTAGTGAGCGGAGAGAATAAAAGCCTGAGCAGCAATTTGGCCCCGCCCACCAAAAGCAAAAATCTGCAAGAACAAATTGTGTACAAGTTGCTATTGGGCTTGGTGCCTTTGGTTCAGTTTTCCTTTACGGGACATTCAGTGTTTTCCTTCTGTTCTGTTTTTTTGTTGTCTTTCTGTCTTTTTAGTTGTTCTTTGTTGTTATGTATTGCCCCACCCTCTTGGGCTTTGCGATGCATTCACAGCAGCGAGGAATTAAATAACCTAAAATGTTGAAAGCAGCATTCTGTTTAATGTTTAATAAGAAAAATTGAACAAAAAACATCAAGATCTGTTTTAGGGAATTGCTCCATTTGATGACACAGCTAAAATTGAGCAAGGCACTAAACCCCCTGCTCCTGTTGTTTCAGTGCAGCTATGAGCTCTTTCATCTGACCCTCATATGCATAGTACCCTCTTTCTTTTCCTTTTGAGTCCAGACAATATGTGTGTCTGCATGGTTGTGTAGCTGTGTCTGTATGTCTGTGTGTAGTACTTAGTGTGTGTCTATGGAATTGCAAATGTGTGTGTGCATGCGCACAGGCATTCATGTCACTGTGTGTGCAGGGTCTGTTATTTCATATGCTTGTATTTTCCTGCTCTGTGATAATAATAACTCGGAAAAAGGGCAGCAATCAAGATATTTCTATGTGGGTAACCATAACAACCACCACAAGCTAAAATCAGAGTGTCCTCCAATTGTCATGGTCTTACGGCAGATGATAAAATATATATATACGTGACATATACACAACCACAAACACACACACACACACACACACACACACACACACACACACACACACACACACACACACACACACACACACACACACACACACACAGACACACACACACACACACACACACACACACACCGACACGACACACACACACACACACACACAAACACACACACATTCTCACCACAGCAAAGTATTTAACTCTAATAGGTCATTTGAGAGTTTCCAAGTCCAAGGTTGGTTCCAAATTGAACATATGGCATGTTCATCACTTCCTCCTCCACCTCTGTACGGAACGTGTCAGAAGAGGGTGGCCAAGAACCCTCGGGGCCTTGAGGCTTCATCACTTCCTCCTCCACCTCTGTACGGAAGGTGTCAGAAGAGGGTGGCCAAGAACCCTCGGGGCCTTGAGGCTTCATCACTTCCTCCTCCACCTCTGTACGGAACGTGTCAGAAGAGGGTGGCCAAGAACCCTCGGGGCCTTGAGGCTTCAAGGCTTCTGGGGGGGGGGCGCGGAGTTCCTGGCTAGCAAAATGGGTCCCCAGCTTGCATACATGCATAACACACGCTCACACAATGTCACAGGCACACACACACACACACACACACACACACACACACACACACACACACACACACACACACACACACACACACACACACACACACACACACACACACACACACACACACACACACACAGAACACACACACAGTTATATGCACGTGCACACACTCAAACACAAACACGGATGAGCATACACACACACATACACAAAACTATTAAAACACACATACACAGCCACACACACAGACATGAACACATGCATGAACACATTTACACTCTCACACAGACACACACACACACACTGACCGGCTCTATATGCGTATATAAATATATATATGCACATTGCATGTGAAATGGCTGCCACAGCCCGGCACACATGTTCAGAGTTAGGCATCAGTGTGCCTCGCGTCCCAGGGTAAATAGCTGGTGCACGTCACGAGGGCCCGTGTGTCAGGAGCTATTACTGTAAAGTAGCGAGCGCTGTGTTGGGAATACGAGACCCAGTGCAATCATATGGGCCAGCGGGGCTGGGAGGCCTGCTTTAAAAATGTAATTTGTCATAGACTACCTGTTTAGCCCACTGAAATGCTGTAATCCGCAACACAGCGCAATAAAACGTGATCCCATCGTTTTGGGCTTTGCTGGACCGTGCGAGGCCGGAGGCCGATCAGAAGTGTACCGAATAAAGAAAAGTCGACAAAACCAGAGGCCCCTTGTGTTTCACTGGATCGAAGGCAAAAACTGTTCTCTCTTTCTCTGAAAATTGCGTCATTTTTTGTGTGCTCTCTTTGTCTGTCTGTCTCTCTGTCTCACGCTCACCCCCGTAAAGGAGGGACCTACACACGCACACACACGCATGTACACTTACACACTGCTGCTCCTTAATGTCTAAATAGGGAGCGGGTGCAGAGATTTTGCATGATTAGGAGTGCGGTGAGTTGGACAGTGTTAGCCTCTGAATGGATGAATGTCTTATTCATTCAATGAATGGTTGATCTTTGTGATGCCCATGTCAGACGGCTGATGTGTGACAGCTGGAGCCACGGGCCCCGGCCCCTCAATGCCCAGAAACAAAGTGACAGTAACTTTGTAACCTCTAGTCACAGTCTGCATAATGAGATGGAATAAACGACTAAAGTTTAATGGGGCAGGTAAGTGAGCTCACAATCGGGCCTCTGTGTGTGTTTTAGGGTGTGTGTTTAGCTGCCGTTATAGGGGTGTGTGTGTTTGTTTGCCTCATTTGCTGCATATCATTTTGCATTGTCATTGACGTGCAAATGTCTGTATGTATTTGTTTGTGTGTGCAGTCTATGCGTGCACACTGTGAGTGTGTGTGTGTGTGTGTCTTTGTTTGATTGTTTTGGGGCATAGGTACCGGTGAAACCATACAACCGGAACCTGCCATCAGATGCACACAATTTCAGCGACACGCACACAAACACACTCGCTTGCACACATGCACCTATGCACGCACACAGACACACACACACACATACACACTTAAGCAAACACTGAGTAAGCCTGACTAAAATCAGTCGTCAATATCCAAATCAGCTTCAGTCAAGCACTGCGTGCGATGGGGACCCAGCCGCAGAGAGAGAGCAAACCAAACGAGGCGGTATCATATTCAATTTAAAACAGAGCTTGCTCCGTAACCGTCTCGTGCCAGAAACCACATGAAGACTGGGCTTTAACAGGCCCGGGACCCACCAAACTGATTAGTTAAATAAGGAGCACAGCATACTTGTCACACATGGTACTTTAACTCTGCTTCATAGCCTTTCCCCTCTGGTGTTTTTCATTTAGCCTTTATTTCCCAAAGCTCCGATATAATCCATGGGGAAATGTCACGTGCTGTGTTCCGACTCAATGGATCCGGGAGGGTGGGACACTGATTTAATGATTTGTGTTTGCAATCCGGCAAACTCTGTTATTCAAAGTGACTAAAATAAAACGACCAAAACATACCCGAGTGCTGCACAACCTTCTTTCAACAGCAATGTTCTTACCCACATTATAGTTTGCATTTCAGCAAGTGGAAAAGTTTGCCTCTGTCAGAGATGTCAAACCTATTCTTTTTTCCACCTATTGCTCATAAGTTTTGATTGTCGGAAACACAGTTACAGCTGTAGCCTACGTCCGTATCAAAGGTTGCGTCCATGAGGACATACAGGAAGATGCCTTTCAGATCCCTGTGCTATGCTGGTGGCTTCCACCCACTCATCATCCCTCCCCAACTCTCTCGTGTCCTCCCTATTGGTTCTCCTCAGGGCATTACAGCGGCATCGGCCAATAGCAATGAACCGGGCGCTGTGGCCTGGGCTGTGAAGAGCGTTGGTTTGCCACATTATCTCCTGACGGCCTGCAGTCACCCGACCGTATCAAAGCAGATACGGTGATTTCTGCGCTGCGGTTTGAGAATGGAAGCCACATTAAGGGAGGCCAGGGGGAAGGATTGATACAATGTGGTATTATTAGAGCAGCGTAAATGACCGGCTATTACACGCTCTGCGCACGCTCAACCAACCACTGAACTGACAAGCATATTAACCGACTTATTTAGGCTTTGAGCAAGGAGACACATCCTCCCTGTTTTCCGACGTGCTCTCGGAAAAAAACACACAACTGCTGCCCACTGACCACCGCTTGATGTCTGGTCTTTATTTATTTATACATTTTCTGTTTGCCACCATTTTGTTTGCAATCATCCGAATAAGCATCTCTCAAGGGTCGAGCGTTGGTGTTTGGCCACACACCGAAAGCGGTTAACAGGGTTCGCTGCCCTCTAGCTAAGATAATGATATGTAGTTCTCACGGTAACAAAGCAAAGTATTCATCGATCTGGCAAAACAAGCTTCCTGAGGCTAAATGATAATCTAGTAGATGAGCGGTGTTATTTTCCCTGCATTTTAAAAGAGGCTGCTTTTTAGAAGGAGGTATGTATGCATATTTCAACAAAGCAAAAGAACGTGTGTGTGTTCTTTTCGGGTCTCCGTGGATCAGAATGAATAAGATGAATCCAAAGCTGGCTTCAGCACACACACTCTGAAGCCTCTGCTTTTTTTCCTTCCCTTCATGCTCTATACTCATTCCATGTGCTGATATTGTGTAACTCGGCTACTGCCGTTCATACCTTACCCTTTCATGAAAGAAACAGCGAGAAAAAAAGCACCATTCAAAAAAAATTTAAACTACAAATGACACCGTCAGCGACTTTAGATGAACGGGCGTTGTCTCAATATTCAACGGTAAAATGTGATTCACAACACAGACCTATGTTAGTCTGCTAGCTGTAACCTCTGTCATCGTGGTGCAGAGGGAGTGTGTGTGTGGGGGGGGGGGGGATGGCTAACAGGACCACAATGGGGCCTGCGGTCTTTAATGTCACCCCGAGCCATTAGGCCGATGAATGGGGCACACAAGGACGTGGCCTGTAGACAGGACCAGGGACATCTCTCTGAGCCGCAGCAGGTAATGTATTGCAATAGGCTAATGGCGAGCCGCCCTAACGCCGCGCACCGTCTACCCCGCCACCGCCGCCGCTGCCATAAATTGAGTTTAATGATACAGATCATCCGTTTCAGAACTCATGCATTATGGATGGACCAGAGGACGTGCCAGAGTGTGTGGAAGATTGGGAGGGGGCGTGGGGGGATGGATGTGTGTGAGTGAGAGAAAGAGAGACAGAGAGATAGTGAGACAGTGATAGTATGTCTGTAAATGAGGAATTTTTTGACCTACATTAACCTACATGCATGTGGGGGTAGCAATGAAAGGAAATTGACTAGATTCAGTTTCAGAGTTTAACTTAGTTTTAATATCTCTTTTTTATTTGACAACTGGTTTCACTTACACCACACCACGCTTAGGAGACATACTGGTTTGGATTTGACATTACCTACTGCCCTCAGCACGAGGACCCACACAGGTTAAGATCACACCTTTAGTCCTAAAATATAAACTTCCAGCAGTGTAAACGCCACACATTTAACCAATGGGTATGGTGGGGTACCTTTGGAACGGACTCTGTGATGCAACACAGATGCAAGTGCCACAGAACACTTCAAAAGGCATCTGTGGCACATGACAAATCCAGAATAAATGGAGTGTAAGGAGCCCGTGAAAATGGAGTGGTAGGAGCTGTTAATTGGATGGAAAGAGGGAGGGATTAATGGGGAGGCCACACAAGAAGTTAGTGAGTCAGAGGATGCTATCCAGGGCTGACACCTGGTGCTGCAGGGGCGACACACACACACAAGCCCACACACACACACACACACACACACACACACACACACACACACACACACACACACACACACACACACACACACACACACACACACACACACACACACACACACACACACACACACACACACACACAGACAAACAGACACACACAAACAAACCTGTATGGATGAACACAGACACACATATGAGCCCACACACACACACACACACACACACGCACACACACACACACACACACACACACACACAAATACATACACGCACAGCGGTTTTTAAGGAACTAGAAAGTCATACTTGAGTATTACAGACATATTTGTTGAAGTGACTCTGGAAAAAAATCGGTAAACCGTAAAAAGTACGAAAAATAATAACACATACTAATGACTCCTGAACTAGAAAATCAAAAAAAAGTAATGACTTTATTACTTTCAGATAATGTCACGATGTTACATATAAACTAGCTAGCAACTTAAAATTAACTGAATATTTGTGTTGTTAATGATATTCAATAAAATAACAACCTATAACACACACTAATGCACGCATTACAACTTTAGGGACTGTAACAAAGTACCACACCTTCTGCCCATGCACACACCACACCTGCAAGTCTTTACACACATGACAATACACAAAACGTGACACACACGTGCAGATACACACTCATTGACACACGCATGCAAACACAAGGGAGACACATAGAAACGCAAACAGACGTATGCGTGTGCACATAATGAAATAGGTCATCCCATACAATTACGCCTTCTTTCTGTATTGTTGAAACTCGACGGTAGCGGAGCCTGTCTCTGTAATGGCGGGTCCGGGGGCCCCGTTACGTCACCCCTCAGCGTCCTACTGGCTTCAGAGGGCCGCTTCATGTGGTAGCATGCACCAAACTGTCACTTCTGCTACGCTGGAATAAGACCAGGCGTACATGTCAGTGTGCTGCTGCGTGTTTCTATAAATACAGTGAGTGATGTGGGCCGGGAACTTTGTCAGGAAGAACGTGAACGCAGAGGAGATCAGATGAGACGGAGATGAGAACCTACGGTCTGACGCTAGTCTGAGAACTGGCCTCTCTGAGACTTTTTATTCAGTTTGGTGCATATGGGGACACTTTATATCAGACTGACAGATAGATGATAGATACAGATACATGAATATCTGTGTGTGTGTGTGTGTGTGTGTGTGTGTGTGTGTGTGTGTGTGTGTGTGTGTGTGTGTGTGTGTGTGTGTGTGTGTGTGTGGGGGGGGGGTGGTGAGTGTGCCTGCACTCAATGTGTATGCATGTGTACGCCTGATTGGGTTTCACATGCGTGTTCTTTGGGGTGTGCCGTTACCCCTACAGTCTGCTCCCCATTAAAGCACACAATTCATTTAGGTAATGCAGAGCAGCTTTAATAGATTAGATCAATTTAATAATTGTCATGGCCTGCCAAAAATCCCTGCACAACAGGTTCATCTTTCAAAGCAAAAGCCTTTGAAAACCGAAGATTACAAAAAAGGAAAAGCGGCCAATGTTTCTCTGCGTATTAATTTCATTGAGTTTCAGAGCCGCTCCAACCCAAACTAATCATGCATGGTTCCTAGGGTTAGCGCACTCGGCTTCATATAGGAAAAGAAACACTCCTTTATTCTATTCTAAGGAACAAGGATCCCAAAGTACTCACTTAATCATCAATCCCTTTAGACTCTCTCTTTGAAGGGATGTTCTCATTGATAGATGTTGTCAAGTTTGAAGGCTACAGAAAGGGAGCCCACTGATTTAATGGATTTGTTTTTTTGTCGGGCGCATCTTAAGAAGAAGTTCACAGGGCTATCTATGTATACCGAGACGTGCATTAAACAAAACTTGTCAAACCAGTCAGTAGGATTCCAAGATTAGAAGATATATGAATGATTGAAACTGCTGAAATAATCATTCTTGTCTTCTCAATGAATAATAATTGCGAGCAGGAGCGTCAAGCTCTTCCATTACACCAAGGGAGTCTTGTGTGAGTGCCGACCCGCAGAAAAGCTTTCACCAAGCATTCATGAAAGAGTCATGTGTCGGGAACGACACGTCGCATCGTGATCGCACTTGGCCACTAACAAGAAAAATGCCGATTTCAGATTCCAAACGTGTGGCTTTGCTTCATCCATTACCCACACTTTTGCAACGAGCATTGTGGAGAGCGAGAAGAAAGCGTGAAAATATATCCTCATCTGATTCCAATGTACGATTTCAATATGAATGTGAAACAACACCAACGGAAAGGTAAGAGCCCCAGTTTGGTCAGGATTTGACCGTACTGAAAAAGGTGTAAAAACACTGACCTGTTCTCACAGGAATTCGTGAAATGACAATGGACGCTTAACTCAAAATCCGTGGAATCCTCACGGAATCAGGCCGATTTCTGGATGAAAACACACACATTTATAGTTGTTGAGCTAAGAGGGAATAAGTGTGCCACAGCGAGGCGAAATAAGAAGATGATAATACCGTAGCAATCTCAAACCTCATTCTGCCTTAGACATCTTTCTCATTCACCTTGATAGTTTCAACACTTTTTCCCTTTTGTTCCCATTGCTTGTATTCCCAGCAGTCTTTTCGACTAATGCACATCCTTGTTTTATAGTGAGATGCAACACTGGCGTATGGGCACGTCTTCATACAATACATATATTTTGAACAGGAGAGGTTTTTCATTGTCTTCTTAAAAGTACACTTTTCTGATTTCTAAATAGGTACTCATTGCAAAAGCAAGAAAATAGGAGAAACCTCTTAGTGTTATTTACCCAGTACCTATCCAACCACCCCTACCAAGAGATGCTTCTCCTTCTGAGTGCCAGATCGCCATCTCTGTGTTGTGGTAATTAGTTTAGAGTGTTTTGCCTGCTAGATTCCTTGTGCTTTCAACTTCTAATAATACATTGGAATCTATCTATCTACATTATGCTTCTATACTTCACCTTTGTAATGTGATGTGTTACCCCTGACAGACAGGTGTTACAGCAATGAAAATAGTTGGATGTTTTCTGATTGTTGCTATTGCTTTAGTTTAAGAGAATTCTGAAGACTTTATATGTTGTAGATCACATGCTCCATTTCCGTTAACCTTCCTGGTGCATTCATCAAGCATGCTTCTTCCAAAGTGAAACGTCAACTTCGGTATTTCAGTTATGGAAAGCATTGCCAGGCTTTTTTAATCGATATAACTTGTCTTTTTATAAATATCGTCTACATCTCTGGTATATTTTTGTGGGAATTTCGGTAAGGATTACGGCCAACACACTAAATGATGTTGCAGTCGGCTTATCTGTGTGGAGATGTTTGCGCTGTGTGAGTGTTTATGTGTGTATGGGAAGAAACCTTGCATGCATGGCTACTTGGGAGAACGCAGACAGGTCCTGTTGTTGTTTCCAATGGCAACAGAAAATAGCGCCAGGGAGTGAGATACTAGGGCCGTAAACACAGTATCGGCTGTGTGTCGTTGTTTGTTTAATTTGTTCTTAACCAATGAGCCTGAGGTCTGGCTGAGCGCTGAACATTGGAGCAAGTACATCCTTTCAGGTGCGCCATACTCCTTCAGGGCCCTCACACTCAGGGACAGCACATCGAGTACAACAGCATGATAAAAAAGATCATCCATTCTACCTTTACCTAAAAAAAGTATGTCACAGTGATGCTAGAGAGCGGCCCCAGGTGGCCTAATGTATTTGAATAATGCATGTGCATGTGTGCATTTGTGTGAGCTTATGTAGGGCTGTGTTTGTGTGTCTATGTATGTGTGTGTGTGGCATGCACGTGTGTGTATCGGTGCATGGGTTTATGTGTGTGTCTGTGTACGTACATGCATACATGTGAATGTCTGCATGTGTACGTGCGTGAGGTGCTTCCGTAGCGGGCGTGCATTTGAGTGTGCACATGACTATCTGTAGTCGTGCGTCCCCGTGCATCTATATTAAACCCTTCTCTCCAGGCTCCCGTGGGCCCCCTTCCCTTGTAATGTATCGCCTTGGTTACGGGTTGCCCTCTGTGGTGAGCCTCATCTTCTCTAATCACTTAACATGTGCTGTATATCATGGAACACATGGAGAGGGCAGCACACTGTTTCCTTGCAATTACTTATTATTATGCATCAAGCAGGAGGTGGTCTCATATGATCATGTGACTCGTGTGTGTTTATGTGTGTGCATGCATGCAAAAAAGACAAAGACAAAGAGAGTGACATGATGTACCTGCTTGAGCGACAGTACTTGCTTGTTTTCCGAGAGTGTAACATGTGTTTGTAACTTGCACAACACCGTACAGCCCTCCAAAGGCACACACACACACACACACACACACGCACACACGCACACACGCACACACGCACACACGCACACACACACACACACACACACACACACACACACACACACACACACACACACACACGCACACGCACACGCACAAGCACACACACAATCACACAGACACACACCTCTTGTAATCCCAGATACCTGACATGCCACTTCCATGTGCCTTCCCCCCACAGAGGGTGTATTTATCAATTTAACAGTCAGCCTTCCAACCAAGATCCTGCAAGCAAGCACGCACACACACACACACACACACATTGAGTGTTGCTCATGTCAGTTCAACTGGAAGCAAAAGCAACATGAATACATTAATAGCATTCCAACTTTTTTCCTTTCTCACTGCCCGTTATCTGTTAGCATGGGGCGTGTCATCCCTCTCTGAGTAAGCGAGAGCTAGCATCCCTGAAGGGGCCATGGAACAGCCTGCTTCTCCACATGCTCCTCGTCACTCCCCACCTGCCCACCCACCCGCCCACTGAGTTGTTGAGAGGAGACAATGAGATAAATAAGTGATGAAGATATTTTTAAAATAAATCCCACCCCTCCCCTGTGCGTCCCCCTCCCCCCACCAACACCGCCGCCACCCCCACCGCCCCCACCACCGCCGCCACATGAAATGAGAGATAAACACCTTTAGAGATTTTCTTCTGCCAATGCCCCACACTGGCAGTCCCAACACTCTTTGATTCGCCCTGGAAGCCAGAAGATGGCATGAATTTTTCATAGTCATGCAAAAAATAAAAAACACTTCCCACCCACTCCTCTCACTGCTCCTTCTGTCTTCTTTCATACCTCCGTCGCTCCTGTTCTCCGTCATTTTTTGCATTTGTTTTTTTTGGTTCGCCCTTATTTGGTTTTCACCTTTCCGTCTGTTTCCCTCTTCAACTCCTCCTCCTCCTCCTCCTCCTCCTCCTCCTCCTCCTCCTCCTCCTCCTCCTCCTCCTCCTCCTCCTCCTCCTCCTCCTCCTCCTTCAGGCGGCCTCTCTCCTTGATGCTTATCCCTCTTCCAACGGTTGCAGGTTCACCAAAGAGCATGGCATTAACACTGCGAGGCTAAGAGGGTTTGAGTCCCACTAGAGCCGCCTTCGCTAAGAATATATAAACCCAATGCTATTGGAAGTAACTCGCAGTCCGCTCAACGCCATATGTGTATGTGTCTGAACAATGTGGCACGATGGCTGTGGTCATCTGGGCGGGTTGGGCCAGCGCCATGCAAGGCCTCTTCATGGATTACTGCAATAAGGACCTCATGTTGATGTGTGTTTAATATCGATTCTACAATATGCTGTATGTTACATATTTGATTTTAAACACAATTTTATTGAAGCAGAAAACAAAAGACAGAACGCTGTTGATTTAAGTGAAATAAGCCATGTTAAGATAAGATACGACATGTTAGGATATGATAAGCAATGACAGGATGAAGGTGAACGCCCTTACCACTAATCAGAATGGCTGCAGCCATTGATTTCAGCATTGGTAGTGATCTCCAGGTCTGTGAGTGAGGTTTAGCATGGAGGACATCGGTCAATCTGTGAGCATCACCTGCCTTACCCCTACCCTTGATCTGAGTCGCGACACCAATGTAACACCTGATCTTCAGAGAGCACACCGTTACACAGCGGGGGGGTTGAACCAGTCACCCCGGTGATTGTAAGAGGCATGCTTGAACCTCCATTGTTATTTCACCGTACTTTCCATCTGTGCGACTTCCTAAGAGTGGGTTTGCCACCTTTTCAGAGCACCATAGGGGAAAGCATTGTATCCCGAGCCAAAGTTGCTCAGTTGCACAGTTGCACAGTTTCTAACGTTAAACTGTTTAGCCCTTTTCTTATTTGAGTATAGGAAAAAGCCCACGTGTGTTAGTATTTCCCAGAGAGTCCCTCCAGAATCCACGTATCTTCATGGGTTTTCTCTAATGGTTTGGGCTCCAGCTCATGTACTCTGAACTGAAAGTGAACCAGCTTTCCTACTCCCATGATATTAGGTATAACCTGGCAATAGTCGAAGCAGTATATTAGGATGGGATTCAAGGTATTTGTATTGATTCTTCCAGATTGGATTTGTTCTAGGGGGGATGCTTTTAAAGGACACGCCAGCAGCACTATCAATATAATTCACTGCTGGAATGTTTCACATCTGGTCCGAATGTTATGCACACCCACAAGTCATTTGGGCCAAAATAACAAATGTCTTTAAGTGAAAGGTTAATCAAATTCCATTTAAAGGGTATTCTATGATAATTTGTGTGTCCGGGTGTTGCCCTCATTTTCTGTTTAATCAGGAGAGACTAGTTGAAGGAAAAATTATACATTATTACAATGTACATTTGGTGATAGGATTCAATGAATGCAATGATATGTTTAAATCGCTTAATGGATAATCCTGACGCTGATGGTTGGATGGACTGGAAGGGTGCTGATAATCTGGCAAAGGCCAGACGATGAACCTCTTAGCATGGTGGAGATTGGGTGGAGTTGGCATCTGAATGACACAGAAACGAAAAAGCAAGCAGCCATATTTAAACTGGCCTGTTCCAGTGGATTGGTAAGAATTCCTTCTGGATCCTTGAAGATATTGCGGAAGATTTTAATCTCTTAAGGATGAAGCTTTGCTCTGGAGAGGTCGGCTGTATTTTGGGGCGCAGGAAGAATATAATTAAAGGCAAGTATGTTTCATGTCTAAACATTCACTATAGTATTTTCTGACCAGTGATGTGAATGTCAAATAAAATGTTGAGGACAATTAAAAGAAACAAGGGAAAGAAGAACATCCAATTTGACACCTTTAATACTTACCTGAAATGCATGATGATGTAAGGAGATACTTACTCTTCTTCTGAAAAACCTTTAATCAATCATAACATTGAACTGCATTTAATGAAGCTTCTAATGGTAAACTGGCTGCATCTCAGCTTGTTAATCTCCTCTCTCTAATAGGCCCCAGTCATCCTGCAGTTATCGGAAAGTGTGATTTGCGAGGGCGGGGCTGTTTCATACTAAACCCTCATAAAACTACGGGCCCATAACGAGCCAAACCCAAGCTCACAACAAAAGTCACCTCTTATTACCATATTATGCGCCATCCCCAGGGTAGAGGCTGCCTTGCATTCTCTTCATTACCTTTAATTGTTTCACCATCTCTTTCTTATGCTACACTAGCTCTCCTCCTCCTCTGTCTTGCCTGGCATGGCCTCACTATAGGATGGAAAATAGGGTGGCTTAGTCATATAAAAGAGGGCAATGAGTACCGCTGGTGCCTTATTAGCTGGTGATGAGACCTAATAGGAAACATTCAACAGTCGGCTGCTCCGAATCTGCATCCTCTATTAAACCTGTTAGGGCCCCAGCTGCCCCAATATGGCAGAGATTGAGAGGGGGAACTGGATGGAGGGGCAACCATGGTTAGCATTAGCTTACGCATTAGCTTACGCATTAGCCAGATGCTATGGTTATGGTTAAGCTATATCCACAATGTGCATAGAATGCACTGTATATTGTACTATTTTCTGACGGTTTTGTTGGCAGTCTTCACATAGTACATCACATTTCAGTTTATAGAGTCCTAGCTTCATTTATTTCTGGTGCATGTTGTATGCACTTATTGTATGTCTTACGTCCTGGCACTCAATGTACACACTTATTGTCTGTCGTACGTTCTAGCACTTAATGTACGCACTTATTGTTTGTCGTACGTCCTGGCACTCAAAAAATAAAGAGAAAAAAAGTCATCATTGTTCTAGCATCTTATCCTAGCTATCTTTGTTGAATATGGGGAATGCATTAACCTAGCGATTGTAAGTGCTTGGCACTTTGTTCCATGAAAATCCATCGTAAAATAACAATCATCATATCTATTGTTGACCTTAGTATTAAGGGGGACTCAGGTTACTGTGACTCAGAGTACAGAGTACAGAGGTGAGACACCAGCTGGAGTAGAAGAACTCTAAACAGAGTCAAATGATGGAGGAAAAAACAAATCAAAAGTGAAATGTAGGACATGAAAGGAGAGGGCGAACCCTTGCTATTAAAAAGTGCCGAGCAGGAAAGGACAGAAGGGGGACAGGGCAGGACGGGGGGAACAATATAAAGAGATGGCTGGACAAAGAGCCTGTTCTGACGCGAGTGGATGTGGTTTGAGGACAAGGTGACTGCCTCCCTGACTGGCCTAAGAGTCGGGCGCCACCGGGGGCCCTCACTGGTCCACACAGAGAGGGGCTGGAGGGAGGGATTTGGAAAGACCACTGAGCAGCAGGACTGAGGCTGGGAGGTGTAGATGTGTACTGAGAGAGAGGGAGAGAGGAGAGAGAGAGAGAGAGAGAGAGAGAGAGAGAGAGAGAGAGAGAGAGAGAGAGAGAGAGAGAGAGAGAGAGAGAGAGAGAGAGAGAGAGAGAGAGAGAGAGAGAGAGAGAGAGTCTGAGGTACAAAATGACTGAGAGAGAGGTAGGGATACAGGACGATTTAGGTGTAGAGAGGGGCAGATGGTAGGGAAGAATGGGTAAAAATAATAGAGGTAGAGAATATGAGGGAGAGAGGAAGGTAGAGTGGAATAGCGAGATGGTGGCCAATGGAGTGAGAGAGGTATAGAGGACCACGTAAAGGGAATTAACGACTGTTTTGGATTCATGAACTACAGATCTGAGTGACAAAAACCTTGATGGAGAACAAATGGCATGAGTCTGAAAGCAACACGCAAGGGATCCAGCCATTTAGGGGAAATATATCATGATCTCATGGTAAATAGTGAAATGGAGATGGTGAGATATATCATGATAGCTTACAGACAGAGCCACACCCCCTCCTCTCACTCCCTACAGACAGAGCCACACCCCCTCCTCTCACTCCCTACAGACAGAGCCACACCCCCTCCTCTCACTCCCACCAGACAGAGCCACACCCCCTCCTCTCACTCCCTACAGACAGAGCCACACCCCCTCCTCTCACTCCCTACAGACAGAGCCACACCCCCTCCTCTCACTCCCTACAGACAGAGCCACACCCCCTCCTCTCGCTCCCTACAGACAGAGCCACACCCCCTCCTCTCGCTCCCTACAGACAGAGCCACACCCCCTCCTCTCGCTCCCACCAGACAGAGCCACACCCCCTCCTCTCACTCCCTACAGACATAGCCACACCCCCTCCTCTCG